>NW_021604622.1:22180859-22215517 GCF_004785775.1 Grammomys surdaster
CCTCCTCCTCCTCCTCCTCCTCCTCCTCCTTCTCCTCCTCCTCCTCTTCTAAAAATTCAACATATCTCCCAACAAGAAGCAAAATTTCAAAACAGCCTTAAAATAAGAAACTTTAATTACTCTTATGGAAGACATTCTTTTTTAGTTTATTTTTTTATAATTTATTTTTTCTCAAATTGTAATTCATTCACACAGGGGTTATAAACACAGAAAAGCAGGATGTGGGGAAGGGAATGACACTGGAGTGTGGGTGTTCAGGGGGAATACAGATATCTTCAGAACCGGGTATCTGCTGGGTGAAGGTTCAGGGGACAAGTCACTATGGCTCTGCCTATGACTTGCTTGACCTTATCTAAGTTGGTATTCTCTGCCAAGGCTACCTATTTACAAGGTCTATGACTACTCAGGCTGGTAGATTTCCACAAAAGCTGCCTATTTACATTAGCTTATAGCCATCTGTTTCAATGTTTTTCCACTGAGACCCAAGACTTGGTTAGTATACATGTATGACAGGCCTATTGCTGATTTTAGGCCTATGGTTGATTTTAGGCCTTCAGTGTGTAAGCAGGGCTGCCCCTGACATTTCCTCCCTTCTCTAAGTATAGGAGGGCTGTGGCACTTTTAATCTTGAGAAGGCGGGGGTAGAGGTCTGACCTCCAGTAATTGAAGGGGACCTTGTAATGGCTCCGGTCCCCCTGTTGTTGTCTAGTGAGGCATGAGGGCCATACCCATCCTGATGTCTTTTTCCTGGAGAGGGGATACTTTTGACATCAACCTCTGTAGAAGACAGAGGCAAATCACACTGTAAGGGCTACTATATAGTACCAGCATGCAGTATGATGGAGAGGTGCCGTACTTATGTGCCATTTCCTCCCCTAAGGAAGAACTGACTCATGTAGCATTGCTGCTCACTCAGATCACTACCTTTGAACAACTCTATCTCCTATTCATAAATGAAATTTCTACTGTTTTTTTGTTCAGTTTTCTTAATTCTTCTTGAATCTTTACACAGCATCTTATTGCTAGTTTTATGATCTCCAGCTTTTCTCGTGATTTATTAGTCATTCAATATGTAGCATTTGCTATGAATTAAGTCCACTGAAAGACTCATCAATACATAGATGCAAGGAGTGTAAGTATCTATGCCTATATATCCCATATTCTTATTATGATGTTAAAGTATGAATATTGATATTGAAAGTGAATGTGTTAATTTTTAGGTCTTAATTCTACTGGCTTTATTATACATTTAAACAAATTCCATCTTATACTCATATTTTTCAGTTTTTAAATAGAAGTAATACCTACGTGTTCTGAATGGTTCTCACATGTGAATTGATCAAGTGATAACTATTGCACTCACGGTTAATATATTTCTATATACATACCCTAAAGTAACTTATTTTCTGGTTCTAGATATGGCTATTCTTAATTTTGGGCCATATTCCTGCCAAGTATTATGAAGATTACAATTCAAGGTATTTTGTATTTGTATGGAAAAATACAAAAATAAAATATATGGTTTTAATTTCTTAGTTGTATCTCAGATTACTTTTCAGAGAAATTTGGTATTCCTCAGTTATTAATATAAACAGAAATCCACAGTCACATTGAACATTAACTGCTGTGGTATTCGTTTCAGGAGAAATCATGACTACTGTCTTAGGTAATATGCATTTTTAGTTATCTCGTAAGATCATTTATATTAGCAACTATTATCAAATCACAGTTATTTTATATGCTTTCTGTAATCCTTTTCCTCCAGACTACTTAATTCCTCATAATAACAACTCTGAGACTAATTATTTGTAAATACATGATTAGGCCATATGCTTCAGCATGTTCTGTGATTTAACTCTTAGCTTATTAGCTCTTTATTCTTCTGGCTCATGGCCCTGGGCACATGTGTAGCAGGTTCTATGAGTCTGTCCTCCTTCTTGTCCTGATATGACTCTCTCATGTTCCTGAGTACTTATGAGTATTCTCTCTACTTTAGGTGCTTTTACTCTTACTAGCTATGTACAATTTAATGAACAAATCCTTACACACTTACATTCTGTGCAAGAAGTCAGCCCTTATCATAAAAGCAAGCTTTGTGTGCTTTGATAACAATGGTAACAATGTATCCTTCTGGTACACAAATCAAGACTACCTACCATATTACAAATATAACGCTATCCAAATTCATCCCAGAGTTAATATGATTATTTGGTATAAGCAGCTGTAGTTTCCCAATGATCTTTGATTAAAAAGATAAAAATGAAGTTAAAAGTTAATGTTTTGTTTGATAAAACAAATAAAAATTGTGCATGTGTGTGTGTGTGTGCATGTGCAAAGGACATGAAATAAAAAGCAATATCAGGAAGAAGGGACAAATTGGAAGGCAGAGAAAGGGAAAGATGGTATCATCAGAACACAGGGTATACTTAGGTGGGAAGGACTTTCTGAAGAAGTCCATCATAATGTGCAGGGGTTACATATGAGTAAAAATATGATTCCTACAAGAACCATTTTCTTCAAAAAGTGATCCTAGAGGTTTCACCCAGCATCACACAAATGTTTGAGATGCCTCTATCCAAGGAAGTGATCTTATTTATAACCCACAGATAACAATAGTATAGTATACCTAGCTTATACTTTTTAATTGTGCTGTACACTTTTCCTTTTTTATTATTATTAAATTATTTTATTTATTTAGAGTCTGAAAGTTGCCTCCTTTCCTGTTCTACCCTCCCCGAGTTTTCACCCCATCCACCACCACCCCACCTGCCTCTGAGAGGGTGCTCCTCCACCCGTTCACCCACTCCCACCTCACCCTTCCCAGCATCCTCCTTCCCTGGGACATCAAATTTCTACCAGATTAAGCTCATCATCTCTCACTGAGGCCAGACACACAATCCTCTGCTATACATGTGTCCAGAGTCATGAGAAGGACCATGTGTGCTCCTTGGTTTTGGTTTAGTCCCTGGGATCTCTGAAGAGTCTCCTTAACATTTGACACTGTTGTTCTTCCTATGGGGTTACACTCCTCTTCAGCTTCTTCATTCCTTCCTCTAACTCTTCTCTATGGGTCCCTGACCTCAATTCAGTGGTTGGCTATAAGTATATATGTTTGTCTCACTCAGTTGCTGGGAAAGCCTCTCAGAACACAGCCATGCAAGGCTCCTGTCTGCATGGACAATATGGCCTCAGTAGTAGTGTCAGGGTGTGTTGTGCATGGATGGGACGGATCCCAAGTTGGGTCAGTCACAGGACTGCCTGTCTTTCAGTCTCTGCTCCATTTTTGTTCCTGCTTTTCTGTAGACAGGAACTTGGAGAGTAGACCAGGAGGGGAGAATAAATTGTAGAGTGTAAAAAAATTAAATAAATAAAAGACGAAAAAGAAAAAAAAGTTTGAACATGGGTGGGTGTCCCCTGACCCACCTGGCGGGGGGCCTGTCTACCTACAGAACGTGGTCTCTTCCTGTTCCATCTCTCCATTATTGGGTATTTCAGCTAATGTCATCCCCATTGAGTTCTGAGATCTTTTCACATCCCGGGTCTCTGGGGCTTTCTAGAGGTTCCCCCATGCCCTATCCCCCACTGCTGCATGTTTTGATTCATTCTCCTGGCCCTCTGGGTTTCCCTCCTGTTTCTCCTGAAACCAGATCCTGCCCCTGCTTTCCCCCTCACCCTTCCCTCTCCCATCCAGTTTCCTCCCTCAATCTGCCTCCTGTGATTCTTTTGTTCCCAGTCTAAGTGGGTTTCAGCTGTCAACACTTGGGCCATCGTTCTTGTTAAGTTTTCTATTATCTGTTTGTTTTATCATGTTTATTATGAATTTTTCGGCTAATATACACTTACATACTCATTGATATGATTATGTGCTATACATGTCCTTTGGGGGCTGTGTTACCTCACTCAGGTGCTATTTTCCAGTGCCATCCATTTGCCTGCTAAATTCGTGAAGTCTTTGCTTTTAATAGCTGAGTAGAAGTCTGTGCTTTTAATAGCTGAGTAGTATTCCATTGTGTAAATGTATCACATTTTCTGTATCCATTCTTCTGTTGAGGGACATCTGGGTTGTTTCCAGCTTCTGGCTATTATAAATAAGACTGCTATGAACATAGTAAAGCATGTATCCTTGTTATATGTTGGAGCATCTTCTGGGTATATTCCCAGGAGCGATATAGCTGGGTCTTCAGGTAGAAATATTTCCAATTTTCTGAGGAACCTCCAGATTGATTTTCAGAGTGATTGTACCAGTTTGCAAACCCACCAACAATGGAGGAGTGCTCCTCTTTCTCCACATCTTTACCAACATGTGCTGTCACCTGAGTTTTTGATCTTAGCCATTCTGCCTGGTAGGAGGTGGAATCTCAGGGTTGTTTTGATTTGCATTTCTCTGATGACTAAGGACTTTGAACATGTCTTTAAGTGCTTCTCAGACATTCAAGAGTCCTCTGTTGTGAATTCTCTATTTGGTTCTATACCTCATTTTTAAATTGGGTTATTTGGCTTTCTGGAGACTAACTTCTTGAATTCTTTGTATATTTTGGATATTAGCCCTCTATTGGGTGTAAGGTTAGTGAAGCTCTTTTCCCCGATCTAGATTCCAATTTGTCCTACTGATAGTGTCCTTTGCCTTACAGAAGCTTTTCAGTTTCATAAGGTCACATTTGTCAGTTGTTGATATTAGAGCCTGAGCCATTAGTGTTCTGCTCAGGAAATTTTCCTCTGTGCCAATGAGTTCAAGGCATTTTCCCACTTTCTCTTCTATTAGATTCAGTGTATCTGGTTTTATGTGGAGATCCTTGATTCATTTGGGCTTGAGCTTTGTACTAGGTGACAAATATGGATCAACTTGTATTCTTCTACATACAGACCACCAGTTAAACCAGTAACATTTGTTGAAGATGCTTTCTCTTTCTCACTGTATGGTTTTGGCTTCTTTGTCAAAGATCAACTCTCCATATGTGTGTGAGTTTATTTCTGGTTCCTTTAGTCTATTCCATTGATCTATCTGTCTGTCTCGGTACCAGTACCATGCCATTTTTATCACTATTGCTCTGTAGTACAGCTTGAGTCAGGGATGTAGATTCTCCCAGTTCTTTTATTGATGAGAGCAGTTTTTGCTATCCTGGGTGTTGTTTTGTTTTGTTTTGCATATGAAATTGAGAATTGCTCTTTCCAAAATTGTGAAGAATTCTGTCGAAATTTTGATAGGAATTCCATTGAATCTGTAGATTGCTTTTGGTAGGATGAAAATTTTTACTATATTAATCCTACCAATCCATGAGCACAGGAGATACAGGGTTTTAAATGCCAGGGTAGATTCAAACATTTGTAAGTGTTTTATTTATTATTTACTTTACACTATGTATCCCAAGTAAAGAAATATTGTGTTTGTCGATGTAAAAGTAAGATTACCTTCATTCATATAAGTTGGTTTGTAGGACTTTTTTTCCAACCTGTTTTTTTCCATTAATTTATGTTGAGTGACATTTTTATGAATAGATTTCTAAATTCTTTCAGCCTTTTCATTTGGAAAACTTCCGCCGGCTCTATTCTCTCCATCCTTTTATTTATGGCAGTTTTAGAGATTGCAGATATTTATTATTTTTTAGAGTCTGAGCTGGAGGAAAGTTTAAAGCAGTATTGGGGGAAATGCGTAGGATGTAGTTAATTCATTCATTGATGATATTTGAAATTTCATATTATTTGGAGAACAGCACATGAATATGGTTGCCACTGAAAGGGTCACCACCCTGAAACACTACTGAGCCAGAGACCATGTTCCCAAAAAGTGATTCTTTTAGGGATATCCTCAAATCATTTATAAACCATAGCAATTAATGTAACTTCCCTTATAAATTAGTACTTGAATTTACATTTTAAAATAAGTTAGCACATTTTATAACATAATATGAATAAGATTAGCTAGTTCTTAAAATTTTGAGTAAAATTTCTATAAAACATTTGGAGTTTAGACAGTCATTTTTTCACATTTAAAATTCATTTTCCCTATTTAAGAAATTAAAGTGAGAGAATGCTCAATTTATTCAATGAAATGAAATTATACTTTAATTCTGAAGAAACTTCCTAAAAATCCTTATGGACATAAATAATTTATTAAGAAAGACCTATTTATTTCTTATTTATACTACTCAAGGACTCCTTAGCAACAGAATTATGCAAAATAAAGGAATGAAAACAGTGTTGCCGAAGTTACCCACTGCTCATGTAAATTTGTTCAGCCTGTTAATGACAGAAACAAGAAAAGCTTTATTTTTTTACATATTAAGATTGTTCTATTGTAGTTTATTGTAAGTTTTGATTTAAGATGCGTCATCTGTTTAGAATAGTGGCATTAATAGGTATATATTAGAACATTCATCCAATATGTATTAATAAAATCTAGCTTTCTTTATCCATGATCATCCCCAAATCTCTAGTAATGATTATTCTATATTAAGGTTGAGTTTTCTTTACATTTCCATATATATGCAGCCCTTGCGTCTCTATATGTGGCTTCTTTCATGTAACAGAATGTCTTCCAGCTCAGTCATACTTGTAATGAATGAAAGAACACATTTATTCCTTATGTCAGTACATAGTTCCATTGTGTATACGTACATTTGCTTTATCCATTCATACATTAAATAATACCTAGCATTGCTTCGTGTCTTAGTTAATGTTGTTACAATAAACATGGATAGATATAAGACAAATATTTATCACTGAGGCATAATGACTTAACATTTTTGTATATAAAATCTGAAGTGGAGTAGCTAAGTCCTATAGTATGTAATATATAAGATTTTGATATTTTGAGGATAAAGCTTTCCATACTGGTTGTATTCATGCCCCTAACAGAACACCAGAGATCCTTTTTCCCCCATTATCTCAAATTTGTAAATTTTCTTTATATCCTCAATTGGATTAAAAATTACATAAAATCATTGTCATTTTCTTTGTTTTGCCTGGCAGCTAATTGTATTGAATTTATTTTATGTATTAGTTGACAATTTGTATTTCTTCTTATAAGGAGAATCATTTAAATTATTAAAGATTAAAGATTTTACTTTTACATTAAAATTTTTGATTTTTATATGTCATGGATATTCATATTTTTGTCAGCTAGCCAGTATCTTCTGACATGTAGGTTGTATCTTTTATTTTATTATTATTGTCTTTATTGTAAGAAGATTTTATTTCAATCTTTTTATTGTAAATTTGCTTTGGGATCACAGAAATCATCACTTAAGCCAAACTTCTTGGAGTGTTTCCTATCCAATTTTCTAGTACTTTCATGCCTTCTATTTTGAGATGGTCATTAATATCTTTATAAAAAATATTTTTATGTTGGTCAGGCAGACCTCAAATTTAGAATCCCTTTCTCTTAATCTTGGGTACATCTGGGATTATAAGTGTTTACGTCTGTGTGTGGCTTTGAGTTGTAAGCATGCCAGGAAGGTCAAGTTTAGTTTATTTCTGGTGCGTGTCCAGTATGCTCAGAACCTGAATCAACAAAGAGAGGAGCTGGTACAGAATCTTACGTCTAGACTGGGAGCTAGCTGTAATTGCAATTGGCAATTGTCTGTTGTTGGGGAAAAAAAAAAAAGTCAAGTTCTGTAAGAGTTCAACACCTATGGCTTTTTGCAAACTTTTCCTTTTTGTGTATTATTTTTCACAGGCAGAGAACTATAACCAAAACTATTATATTCATTAAACAAATTCTTTTACTTCAATGAAAACACTACTATCACAGAAGAATGTTCCAGGAGAAACTCATTGGCCTATAAGCTCTTACCTCTTATGCATTAATTATAGCAACCTGGATGACTATACAGTCATTCAGTAGATCACAGATTAAATACTTAATGAATGCCTATGTGTTGACATGTAAGCTAGTGAGCCTAATGTCACTGCAAGATAATCCTGCAACTCTTCAATTCATGTATTCATGGCCGTACTATGGGGGCCTTGGGAAATTCTTATACCCCAGAAATACTATTAGAGATTTCTTAAGTTCTCCTCATTCCTCCAGAGACATGCCCTGCAGTTCCCAATATTTCAACCAGAGAAACTTTTGTCAAAAAAGACTCCCTTAGATATCATCACTGCTGTTCCCTGGGAGAAAATCCTGGGTAAGGCGTTCCAAATAATGAGACGCTTCTTCCCTTGAGCACATAGCAATACACTTTGCTTTCAGCTCCATTGTGCTAGGGAACAGAACATTTGATGCAAAGCTTCTTCATCTGTGCACATTCCCATTCAAGCCTGAGGCTATAGCATTTTGACAGCTACAATCCAGCTGCTTTTCAGTTTGAGCTCACTAATAACTCTATTACAATATTTATAATCCTGTCTATTACATTGTGAGTTCTGCTTTCCCCTCTGACACAAGGAAATCATGCTCCATCCCTCACTCATGCTTAGGCCTTCATTCTGGACTACAACATGGCAGACCTGGTGACAGGGAGAATCATTACTGAAGTTCTTTGCCAACATTATACCCACTGGAGCTAAAAATGTGTCCCATCTGGCTTGTCTTGGATTAAAGCCACCCTTGCTATTGATTTCAAGTGCTGTTAGATGAACAGCTGGAGTCTTAGTTACTGCATCAGCTTGGGAAGGTAGGTCTTAGGCTATTTAAAAAGTAATAATTTGTTTATTTTAGACCCTATATGCTGAATTTATTCTTATTAAGAAGGCAGGCAGATTTTTACTATAATGTTTACCATTATATTCCGAATTTCTCATCTAATGAAGATATATTATGTTTTGACACTTAAGGTGACCTTGGAAGAGTGATGGAAAGCACAGACTGTGTTTAAGGAGTCTTGGCCTTAAAAGTGGGTCATTGAGATCCAGTCTTGGCAAAATAATTGCTGTAGGAATCTTTGTAATCCAAATAGACATGTCTTACAGAAGGAAGAAAGTGACTATTGTGGAGAGTATATATAAGGTCATGTGACATTCAAGATGGATACCAGGAGGTATAAGTTCCCAAGAACCCCAAAAGCTAATGCTTTGTTTACAATCACTGTGGGGAGAGTTTTACAGGACAGAAATGACAAGTCATGGAACTAGAAAGGACATTAAAAATGTTTTTGCTTCTGACAGTAGAAGAGCAGATCTAGATGTTCATCAGAGCATGTTGGCTTTGGTAGTTCATATAGGTCTAGACATAGGTGTACATTTCAATAGCCTCTAACATGAATCAGTGCTGCATTGATAGAACCTTTAATAATTCAGGTACCTAGACAACAGCTTTGATGTGTGTGTTTCTGCATGTGTGAGAGAGAAAGAGACAGACAGACGACAGACACACACACACACACACACAGAGAGAGAGAGAGAGAGAGAGAGAGAGAGAGAGAGAGAGAGAGAGAACCTTATGGAGAAGGAATTACACATCACAAAGTTTGAAACTTTCAAAGCAAAAGCAACAATCAATAACTTGTCATACAGAGTTGTTTCCTTGGG
This sequence comes from Grammomys surdaster, assembly GCF_004785775.1. Classification (NCBI taxonomy): domain Eukaryota; kingdom Metazoa; phylum Chordata; class Mammalia; order Rodentia; family Muridae; genus Grammomys; species Grammomys surdaster. The sequence continues at coordinate 22,190,331 of NW_021604622.1, forward strand.
ATTAAGTCAGAAAGGTAAACTTGGATACTGTGTTATACTTTTTCTGTATTATATGTGGGTTAAACTTTATTTCTGAGGAAAAAAATGGCATGGAAACTGATGAGAATTACTAGACAGATAATGGTAAAAACAATATCATCATGAAAGTACAAATGATAGGAGGCAGACTCACACAGTGAAGCTGCTCCAGGAACAAATGGGGAGAGCAATCAAGTTATTACATTTACATGCCTCTGTTCTTTGGCCTACGCAAGACAGGCTGTGGAAATAAGTCTACGATGGGTCATTTATTGAATATGTAATGAAACATTCTCACTGATAAGAAAAGCTTAATTAGAAATATTCTCTTTTAGAGGGTGATAAAATAATGATGCACTTTTACAATAAATATTATCCTACATTTCTGTACATCATTTTAAGATTACTTTTGTATTCAGATTTAGTGTAGAAACTATACACAACTTTATCAAGCATTACTATCTAAAGGACAAATAATTGGGTAAAAATTGAGAAAAAAAACTGATAGAGTAGAAAGCAATCAGAAACAATATAATTAAAATCGAATCTCACTTTTTAAAAAGGCCTTTTATTATTAGCATGTAGATTCAATGTTTATATATAATTTCCTGACAAAATTTTATACCTTTCAGCTATTGTCGATGAATAGCAAATTAATAATATCCAATGGATGGCTCCTGTGGGCGACTCTACACCTATACATAAACTGAAAACTGTAATTGACCTTTAAGTTATTTTTTAATCTAAAAGAGTTTTAAAAATTATTTTTCCATTATACATCTAATGGAAAGTTGCATGTAGAATATACAAAGAATTTAAAACAAACATAAAAATCAAGACAACAAATAAGAGCTAGAAAGACTGTTCAACAGTCGAGAACACTTTCTATTCTTGTAGAGGATCTAGGTTTAATTCCCAACACCCATATGGCAGCTCACAACTATCAACAGGCACACTCAAGGTACACATGCATGTAAAACAACCATGCACATACAATAACATAGATAAATCTAAAATCATATGAAAACCTTAAGAATGAAAACAAATAATCCAATTAAAAATGAGCTGTAGAATTAAATAATGTTCACCAATGCTTAAACACAAATATTCAAGAAACATGAATAAATGTTCAACATTTTTAACCATCAGGGAAAGGCAAAGTAACACTGCTTTGATATTGCATCTTATCCTACTCAGAATGGCCAAGTTCAATAAAACAAATGACAATTCAAGCTGGTGAGGGCATGGGAAAGCAGAACACCTATCCACTGGTGGGAGGTTAACCACTGATTATGCACCATGGACACAGTTTGACTATTCTTCACAAAGGCTGAAAATTGATCAACCACAGTATTCAGCTATACAGCTCTAGGGAATATACACAAAGGACCCTACAAGGACACTTGCTCATCCATGTTCATAGCTTCACTGTTCACAATAGCCAGAAATTAGAAACAGATTAGATGCCTATCAACTGATGAATAGAAAATAAAAATGTAGTACATTTACTAATTAGTAATAGAAAATTACTATTCTATTAAGAGAATGAAATTATTAAACTTGTAGGTAAATAGATGGAACTAAGGACAGTCACCATGAGTGAGGTAATCCTGAAGCCAAAAGACATATATTCATCTTTACTTCTATAGGTGGATACTGGGTTTTTAACCTTTGGATATATATGTTTCTATCATTTTAGTTAATTTACTATTTAATTAATTAACATCCCTAACCCTATCTCAAGCTGTAGTACAGAGCAATAGTAAAGAAACTGCATGGTATTGATATACAAATGGACAGGTCCATCAGTAGAATCAAATCAAAGATCCAGAAATAAACCCAAACCTACCTATTAACACTTGATTTTTGACAAGGAATCCAAAACTATATGATGGTAAAAAGAAAGCATCTTCAACATATGGTGCTGCTCTAATTGGATGACTGCATGTAGAAGAATGAAAATAGATCCTGATTTTTCACCCTGCACAAAACTCAATTCCAAGTGGATCAAAGGCCTCAATATAAAACCTGATACATTAATTCTAATATAAGAGAAAATGAGAAATAATCTTAAACGTATTGGTACTGGAAACAATTTTCTGAACCAATCACCAATGGCTCAAGTCTTAAGATAAACAATTGACAAGTTGGAACTCATGGAACTATAAAACTTCTTTCAGTAAGTCAAAGGACACCATCATTAGGACAAAACAGCAGCCTCCATTTTGGGAAAAGATTTTCACTAACTACATCTAACAGAGCGCTAATGTCCAAAATACGTAAAGGATTCAAGAAGTTAAATACCAACGAACCAAATAACCCAATGAAAAATGGGGTACAAAGCTAACTAGAATCTTCAAAGCAGAGGTTCTCAACACTTCCTGGCAGTTCCTCTCACTTGGGCTGAGCTTTTCTACCATTTTGCTTACATATGGAGACAGGTCAGCTCATCATGGCTGGCCAAGGATAACTCTCCTCATGTCAGGAACTTGGCTAGGATCATACAGACCAGAAGGAGCAACCCTGTAAAAGACCCTGTAACAGACTGTCTTCATCATGTTAGATGACAGGAAGCTTTCAAAATCTTGGGCTTGAATCATAATTACTTCTATTCCATTGGCTAGAATCCAGAATTGGCATGAAGGATACAATTCACAATATATGTTCATTTTTTTTTAAAAAAATCACATGATATGTGCATAAAACTAAAAATGGATAATACGTAAGAAATACACAGTAGAGATTAAAAAGGATTACTTTGTTTAATTAAAAAGACCTAGATATAAACTTGGTATATCCATGGTTTTGAAGCATTGGTATATGAAAGTATAAATCTCATCAACCTCATTATAGGATCAATACAATCCCAGCAATAAACACATCATATCTTATTTTTGCAGAACTTGCAAAGTGACACTAACACTGTTTATGAAAATTTACAGCAAGTTGAAAGAGATGAAGAATGTAAATTGCAGGCTTTGGGAAGTGCTGTAAAAGCACTGATTGTACCACATTCCCTACTTACTGAACATCTGTGTGGATTGCAATAAGCCTTGAACTTTAAACTGTTCTATAAACAAATGGTAGATCATAGACCTATACTTAAAATGTAAACCAAGAAAGCTCAACAAATTATTAATTTAATTATTAGTGTAATAGACATTTACCATTATTTTATGTGGGACTGCGTAAGGGTATCCTGGGTCATGGTTGAGCAGTTGCCTAGAACCCCCGTGAGAACCAGCAGGAGTTCAGTGTGCCCCAAGAACCCAGGGTCCTGAAAAGCAGTCACATCTCCATAGAATTACATTGTTCAGTCACATAGGCCAGACTATAGGCCTCATGCCCTAGGGATTTACATACTAATGAAGGCCAGACAGCCCCTCCCAAAGTGCCCTGTGGTAGAGGGCGTGACTTGAGGCCTCAGGGCCTAGGGATTTACATACTAATGAAGGCTAGAGGGCGGAGCAAATTAAACATGCCTCCCCAGATCCTCCCCCTTTCTCCCTTCCTATATAACTCGGGACTGCCCTGAGTTTTACAGGGGTGCTCCTAGATCCATCCACCATCCGCCATGACAATAAACCTTTCTGGAACCAAGGACTTCCTTGTGTCATTGGGGCCTGCCTCCACCAAAGCCTCCAGGCCGCTAGAACCATAGACGTTCCTCCCGCATGTGGGACCAGCAGCAGCTTAGAAGCCTCCCTGGGTCACCACCGCTGCAGCCTGCAATTTTTCCCCGCAATTTTAGGTAAAATTTTCTTAGAAATATAATATTATAATATTTGTATCCCATTTATACATTCTTTCCTGGACTTTAGAGGTAGTGATGTAGATGCTTCAAATGTTTTATAAGGTATAGGTGAATATTATCATAACATAGATTAATATACGAATTTTTTTTTAAAGAAAATATAAAATTTTTAGACTAGACAACTAAGGTATCATCAAGAAGTAAAAATTTGTCCATTTGTTAGTGAGATTCTTATACTTTCTACTGTTCTTTAGAAACTTTCTATAACGCTGGAAACAGAACTTGTAAATATAATTGTTTATTTGTACTTGTTTGATGTAGTAAGTATGATGGTGGGGAGCTCACTAATATACAAATACAGAAAGGTATATGTGTTTTAGCAAAGTTTTAATGCCACTGTCATTACTCGGCATTTTGATACAGTTTAAGCTATACTATAGTGAATCAAATGGAACAGAACATCCTAATGGCATATGTAATGTAATATGGTAGGAGATTTGCCAGTGTATTAAGCAACCACTCAGTTGACGCTACCATAATCAAATGGCTGATTATATAGTCATTTACATGGTCACCTGTTTAAATAAAATGCAGTCAAATTGGTTATAAAATCTCTTTAGGTCTAGAATAATGAAAAAGGTAAGATCAGAGAGACTAGAAAAGTAAGAAGGTTTTGATTGGCTTTGATGGCTTCCAAACTGAGGAAAACATGAGATGAGAAATTTACAGGGACTCTAGGAACTGAGGTCGGACTATAAATATAAGCATAGTTTTTATTTACCATCGCTTAAAAGCTTAGTGGTTATGGAGTTGGGGATTTATCTCAGTGGTAGAGCGCTTGCTAAAGCCATGAGTTAAGTTTTTAGCTACATACACACACACACACACACACACACACACACACACACATCAAACAAACAAACAAAAAACCAGAAACAAACAAAACAAAAAAAAACCCACAATGGTTGTATGACAAGTTATAGGAATAAGAAAAATGATTTATTGTGGAAAGAACCAAACCAAACAAGATAGAAGCTATATCAACAAATAACATATTGCCTAGAGGACTAGAAAAAGATATAAAAAGGAGTTGTGGAACAGCATATTCGACAGGCAGGCAGCAATGCTGTTGAAAATTTGAGGTGATCAGCTTCTATGATGAATGAGCTGCTGCTACAGGAGGTCATTGAATGCTGAATGTAAATCTAAAGACTTGTTACAGAGAAATGTACACAAATCAATAATATAATATTTCAACTAATTTATTTAAATAATGAAACCACATGATAATTTAAATATATGTAGAAGGTTCCTGTAAAAAATGTTCAGCGTGACTATTCTGAAAAAATCCTAAAGATACTAGGCGTGTAAAAAAATATACCCCAAGAAAATAAGGGTTATAGATAAAAAAATAAAAATCAATACACGTCATCACATTGAAGGGGAGAGACTGAATACTCTATAAATTCTAGAATAAATAAGGGTTTCCAGTGTCTGTACTCTTAGTCAATACAATGCTGTAAAACATGGCTAGAATGGTAAGGCAAGAGAGAGATATAGATGGGATATAAGAAGAAATAAAATTGGAGAGGAAAAAGTTAAACTATACTCATGTACACGAGATTTGATTCTATAATTTAAAGACTTCATAAACTTCACTGGAAATGATTTAGACACATTAAACACTTTCAGTAAAGTTTCAAGATATAAAGTGAGCATTAATAATCAGTAGCTTTTAAATATACTAATAATAATCTCAGAAATAAAAATAAGTCACTCAAAACCGCATCTATAAAACATACCTTGGAACAAAACTAATAGAGGTGAAAAAAAATCAACAAGGTAAACTTTAAGATGCTGAAAAGGAAGACACTCAATGATGGAAAGAACTGCTATGCTCTTGGATTGACAGAGTTAATTATGTGAAGGAGGCCATGCTTCCAAAAGTAATCTACAAGTTCAATGCAATACTCTGAAAATTCTAATAACATTCTTCATATAGCTAGAAAAAAACTACATGTGTTATAAACAAAAAGACCACAGACTGACAAAGCAACTCTAAGAAGGAGGATCATATCCATAAATATAGCATAACTTCAAGCATACTACAGTGCTCTTATGACAATGATTTTATATCACAGTGACATAAACAGCTCCATCAAATGATGGCATATAGTATAACAGCAAAAACTGAATGTCCACTTGCAGATGAATACAATCAACTTCATATTGCTCACCTTGCAGAAACAGATAATTAAAATTCCCAGTTGGATAGAAGTCTTTACTTTTGGCTGGATGTGGAAGCTTGAACCTTTTATTCCAATATTTGAAGTAGAATCAGGTGTATCTATGTGAGTTCAAGGCCAGCTTCATCTATATAAGACTTTAGTTTGAAATCTGAAATGTTGAAAGTTTAAAAGCTAATCATAGGTAAAACAGACCATTGTACATAGACAAGCAAGAACTCCTGTAATCCCAACAGCAAAGGAAATAACTTCATAGACTGCCAAGTGGAATCAAAAGCTCCTGTGAACTGTTGATTTCTTCCATGTTGAACTACGACCAGGGTAAAATGAATAGCCTACAGAATAGGGAAATAATTTTGCCAGTTATACATCAGATAAGGGATCAATATCAGGAATGTCTAAAGAGCTATAAAGATCACCCCTCCACCCAAAACATGGTGAACTGCCATCGAGATGTAAATTAAACTGTGTTTGAAGTCCCATCTCATTCTAGTCAGAATCGTTCACATGACAGAAACAAATGATGACAAATGCTGGTGAGGATGTGGGGAAAGAGGGACAGTTATTCACTGTTGGCATGAGTCTAAGCCAGTATAACCTTGATAAAACTTGTGTTTACAGTCCTCTATAATATGTTAAAGACAGCTATACTATACCAAAGGACTCTATTCCTACCACAAACACACTTGGATGTCATTTTAAACATTTTTTATTAGTTATTTTATTGACATTTTAAATGTTATCTCCTTCCCAGTTTCTCCTCCACAACCCCCTTATCTTCTCTCTCTTTCCCCTCTCCCCTGCTTCTATGCGGGTTCCCATCCACCCACTCACCTACTCCCATCTCAATCATGTTTATGGCTGTTTTTTTCAGAATGACAAGGGAATGGACTCAGCTTAGAAACCTACTAACAGATGAAAGGGTAGAGAAAATGCAGTACAGAACATCAGGGAATTTATTCAGCCACAGCAAAAGCTGAAATTACAAAATTTTCTGAGAATTTATGTCATGGGAAAATATTTAACCTGGGATCTGGAAGAAAAATACTTCAGGCTATGTCTTCCTCATAGAACCAAGCTTTTAACTGTTACATGTGTGTATGAAACACTGCAAGCGCTTATGTGGGATTAAGTATGAGTAGATATTAGTAAACTATAGAGAGAGGTCCTTCCTTGTTGTTATGACTGGAGGCTCTTAAGTAGGGGATGTGTAGTGTAATAAATCATATGTGAAATGAATGTGGAAGAGGGCATTTTGGGTACAAAGGCTACAGTGGGAAGAAGGAATCGGAGACAATGAAAAGAACTAGGTAGAGAAGCCTAGAGGAAAAGGTGACTACATGATGTTTTCTTTCCTATATATGCATGTAAAGGTTTGTGATAAATGTATTTACTTTCACTACTTAAAATTATCAATATACATGTAAAGCAATTGTAATACAAAAAAATAAGGATAAACTGTGATCACTTGCTCACAGTACTAACTCCATGATGTAGCTCAGTCAGGCTTGTCTTCTGGCAAAGCCCTTAATCCATTACCTGGCTTCAGTCTTCTACAGCAAAGCAAGTGCAACTCTTCTGAAAGTGAGTGGAGCAGATTTGCCAATGTCTTCCCTCAGCAGAATAATCAGTATAAATTGACTATAGCAATATGAGAACAGCAGTGTTTTACTAAACTGGAAGGAATGCATATTGTTTTAAGCGGCCTAGCTGTGAGGGCTTGATATGTATCCAAGAGAAAATTATGACAAACTCTGAAAGCACAGGATGTGACGCATTTTTCTTGCCCTTAGAACTAGGTATCTATCCAATGAGAAGAAATGCTTTTAATTGTGACCTACAGAAAAGCACTATTTCTTAACGTGGAGAAATCTGGATCAATGGCAGGTGGGGACCAAAGAATGAGCATTGATGAATCCGGACATCATAAATATATGCACCATGAATGGGGGTTCGGATGTGTGGCAAAAGTCAAAGATGGGTCTCGTAGCATTGTTCTGATTAAGGTTTCCAACAATAAATTTGGCAGACTTTCATCCATCAAAAAGCATTGTGGAAGTTTATTAAGTTATTCATTTTACCAAGAAGTAGCATGGATTTGTTTTGGAAAACAATCTCAAGCTTAAAGCAGACTAAAGATTGTGAATGTTGTTGTCTTAAGCCAAGTAATATGATCTATCACTGTTATTATGATCAGACTTATAAAATTATAAATATTTCTCTGGATTTAGATGAAGTTGTGAATAGTAAAGTTTACTTCTTCTGGGCTCTAATATTTTCAAAAGCATCATATGAATTATTGAGGAAATTGAAGTATGGAATTTTATTTTACTTTTTAGAATAGGTAAACCAAAACCCAATGGCATAGCTAAAATTATAGATGGGCAGTAGTTTATGAGTCAGCAGGAGAAACATTATGGTCACTAACTGAGTGACCTGGCCTGATGAGTCTACAGGCAGGTGAGATGGTGAGCTAGTCTACTGTGGTTTGCTGGCTTTCATATTTGGTTCTAATCATGAATACTGGACTGATTTCCTCTAGGATGCTGTCCACATTGCTGCAATCTACACCTGTTTCTTTAGAAAAGCTAGTCATATATGTCACAGTACTATATTACATATCACTGTTTCTACATTCTACAATAACATGCCAGTTAAAATATTATCCTTATTAAAATCATTGGCAGTTTTTTCTTACCACTTGATGGTAAGAAAACATGTTATTTTTAAAAAGATACATATAAGAAGGCCCCAAATATTGAGTCATAAAAACATGCTTGATGGAAAAGCAATAAACTTACAGTTATAACATCCACTATACAAGGAAGGCTCATTTTACCATAGGCTATTACTTAACCAACACGTTGTAGAATGATGAACAGATCAAAGGAGAAATCAAGAAAGAAAAATTTTAAAATCCTGGAATGAGATGAAAATGAAAAAGAAAACTTGAAGCACATTAAGAACAATCAGGAAAAAACTTATGACTCCAAGTATCTACATTAAAAATTTATAAAGAGTAAAAATAAATGACTTATTAATGAAGCTTTAAGTTATGGAAAAGCAAGGGAAAAAACAATTCTAATAGATGCAACTAAATAATAAATATCACCATGGAAATTAATTAAAGAGAAGCAAAAGAAACATTACAAAGAACCAACAAATCTAATTACTTGTTCTATGAACAGACAGATGATAAATAAAAATAATAAAAATTGAAAAGAAAACCTAAATTAAAAGAATCATAAATGAATAGGGAAAGTTTACAATAGTCAACAGTAAGTCCATGACATTATAAGGAAATACTTTACAAATGTGTATTCCATGAAGTTAGAAAATCTAAAAGAAATGAATGAATTGCTAGATTGATGACTCATCAAGTTTAATCCAATATGAGGTAAGCAACTAAAACAGACCCATAGTAGATAAAAAGACCAAAACAGTAATAAAAAGCCCAAGACTAGTTGGATTCACAACAAATATCTACCAGACTTTTAAAGATAAATTGCAACAAATTTTTCTTATGTTGTTAAAGTGATAGAGATATTGAAAGACAGATGGAGTGGGGGAGAGAGAGGGAGGGAGGCAGGGAGGGAGGGAGAGGGAGGGAGGGAAGGAGGAAGGAAGGAAGGAAGGAAGGAAGGAAGGAAGGAAGGAAGGAAGAGAAAAAACATTTCCAAACATATTCCACAAGCCATCATGTCACTAATTCTAAAACCAGGTAAGGACAGAACAACAAACATTGTCCCTCATGAAAATAGATGCAAAAAATCATCAACAAAATATGTGCAATTCAAATGTAAACATGTATGAAAGATTATGCACAAGATTCAAGTTGGTTTTATTCCAGACATTTCGAAAGATTCAAGTCAATAAGTGTAATAAACCATGTAAATAGGCTTAAAGGCAAAATTCACATAATCATCTCAATAAATGCAACAATGACCTTTGACAAAATTCAACACGCCTTCCTATAAAAGTCCTCTAAAGAAAGGGAGTAGATGCTGATTATCTCAACATATTGAAGGTAAACACTATATGTATTATTTTAAATGGAGAAAACCCTATTTGTAATTAAATACATAAAATTAGAAAAGGAAAAATTAAAAGTATATTTAGCTAACAATAAAAATATGTAATATTATATTGAAATTGTGTTATAATTTAAGTGATTTGATGTAGAACTATTGTTACAAAAAGAGCTATGATAAAACCATAAATATTTCTATTGATTTCAGTAGAACTATATATTCATGAGGTTTACTTTTCCTAGGCTTTAATATGACAAAAGTAGCAAAATGTTCCATTAGAAAACTTTGAAAGATGATCAATACTCAAAGAAAATTGAAGGTTATATAAAAAAAAACCAGAACATTGAATATCCTATCCTATAGTAGTATGTGTGATGAGGAAGCTCGTGGAAACGCTGCCTTCTATAGTTGCCTAAGGAAAAACATCTAGAAATAAACCTAATAAAGGATATGAAATACCTCTACCATGAAAATTTCCTTCTTTGGATAAGGAGACTGAAGAATCTGCTAGACGATGGAATGACTCCTGTGAACATTGCTTTGTAGAAGAATATGAAAATGACCCTCCTACTGAAATCAATTTACAGATCCAATGGAATGTATGTTTTCAGTTTTTATTTCTTTTATTTTCATACATATAATCATATACCTTGATCATAAACATTCCCGATCTATCCCGATTCTCCATTGGATGCACCCTGACACCTCTCCCTCTCAACTTCCTGTATTCTTTCATTTTTATCCCTTCATTTTTATATATGAAAATATATTTGATTTATTTGAAAATATAGATCACTGAAACAGGCTCTGTGAAACAGGCTATTCCTATTAAGACCCAAAATTATACTGAGACTTGGGATAAGTTGTTTCAATAATGTCAAAATAGTTATACCTATTATTTTACTCTAAGAAGTTCTGGTCCATATATGCTGTTGTAAATCAACTAGCATGCTTCTCAGTACAATTTTTCTTTACTATTCTTGATTTATTATTTACATATAAAATTTCTATAGGATTCAAAGATTGCAGAATATTAAGGAGGGAGAAACCCAATAAATACAGGGAATAGATACTACATATGCCAGTCAACCCAGTAACAGAAAACTAATATCAGAGATGAGAAGAGACAAAGGGCTCAAAGATTGGACTTCAACTAAGTCTAAGACTTTTCACAGTAATATCTGAGTCTCTATTCCAAGCATTTACTTGTCAAATTTCTTCTGTGAACTTAGAAAAATGATAATATCACAAGATCTTTGAAAAGCCTAAGATCAATTGCAATGACTTATTTGAAATCAAGGTCAGTGACTCTGCTGATATTGGTGGTATTTGCAACAAGGTGGTTTGTATAGACATGGTTTCCTGTATTTGTTGGTGAACAATTTGGTTTTTTTTGCTTCTACTTTATCCAGCCATGAGCTCTTTGTTTTCCCCTAGGATCTGAAACTTCTCCTAACAGATGAATTCTGTTGGAGACAAGAACATAGCTGATTCTTAATGTCAATTGCTTGTCAGTTGTGCAGTATAACTCTTAAATACTTTTTATGTGTGCATGGAGGATATGACCGAGTTTTTAAATTTTTCTAGAGTTTTGATGTGTGCCCTGTGCCTGAAGCATTTGATTTACTATTTGGCACACACACACACACACACACACACACGCATCCATCATATTTCTAACATTATTTTCTCCCTTGTGTGCACTTTTATAAGTTCATTTTCAGACATTAGAGATGATATTTTTCTAAAAGCGTGCACAGTGATAAATGTTACCTTGTATTCATGGCAATGAGCAAGGGTTTTATTTATTGTTAGCTGAAATAAAATATTTAAAGATGTATTAAAGATGTATTATTCTTAAAGTCCCTTTTACATTGTCAAACCCTAGTATACAACAACTATTTTTACTTCCTTGGACAATGCTCACAGTTAAAAGTTGAATGTGATTTTTATTGCTTTTTATTTATGACTCATAGCTAAATGAAAAAAAAAAGACATCCAATTATTTTACCAGTATTGTCTAATAGTTTCATCATATTAAAAAGAAGACATACATGGTTAAAGACTGTTGGCTATATCACAGCTATGCATGGCCACACTGTTTCCATAACCCCAGCACTTAAGACACAGACAAAGTCAGATCACCACTAGTTTAAGGTCAACCTGCTCTACATAGCTAGTTACAAGACACTTAGGGGTATATAGGTCAACTCTTCCTTAAAAATTAAAGCAAATGAGCAAACTTATGCCACATACAATTCAGAGCAATTATAATGCATGTAATGCTTATGAAGAGGACACTAGTATGTCGCAATAAGCTGCTGTCATCCATCATCACAAATTATCAGTGATCCTTTCTATATTCACACACATAGATTTCAGAGCTACTGTTGAAGCATGGAGATCTGGGAGACCCTCACAGGAACATGTGAGGAAAGCCCACGGTTCCGTGTTAGATCTATACAGAGGAAGAAAAAAATTAAGGAATGGCAATTTTTCCTAAGATAAATTTACAGAGATGCCCACCAAAGCTAATAGGAATGCATACTGTGCTAGGATTTCCAGGGATTCCCAGATCACTGCTTTTTATCTGACAGGACATCCCAGAGACAATCCAATTGTATGATTATCTTTATTCAGAAGAGATATAATTCAACCCAATGTTGCAATCTATTAAAACAACCCAAGGGTTTATGAGGTGGCTAAGTGGGTGAGTGTGTTTCCCACTAAGCCCAACATTCTGAGTTCAATCCCTGGAACTTACATGTGAAAGCAGAGCACTAGCTTATGTGAGATGTCTTCTGACCACCACATGGGGTCAGCTGTCTCTGTATATGCTGCCTGCCTGTACACCCCATTCCCCCTACCATCTTGGACCATCTTGGCAGGTCTCAGTGGGAGAGGACACATTTATTCCTGAAGGGGCAGGGTGGGCTGTTATCCAGGGTGCACCTTACACTTCTCAGAGAAGAAGAGGAGGGTAAAATAGAAAGAGAAGCTGTGTGAGGTGGGGAATGGAAGGAGAGGAGAGGACAGACATTGAGATGATAAGCAAATGAATAAATTAATTAATGAAAGAAAAATAAAACAGGAACACATGGAAGTAAAATCAGAATACTACCTTTCAGATTAAATGGCAGGCTAAAACACGAAAAAAGATATTTAGCAACTACACATCAAATAGAGAGAGGTCTAATATGTAAAATATATAAAGAACTCTTGGGTGAGTTTATATCCCCCTGCCCTCCACTGGAAGTCCCTCCTGGCTACAGGAGGTGACCTCTTCAGTCTCCATATAGACCGATGGTAGGAGTATCAGCTTGTGTCATTACTATAGATTCCCTGAAGCCTCTCCTGCCTCAGATCTTCATCAACTCCCAAGGATGACCCTGCCCTGATTTCCATTCTCACTCCCAGCTCTCTTGGGCTCCACCGCACACCTGGTCCCCATCCCCATTCCTCATCCTTTCTCCCGTCCGCTGACCTCTTTCCATTCACTTCTGATGAATATTTTTTCCCCTTTTTGAGTAAGATTCATGCAAATTCCCTTGGGCCCTCATTATTTAGTTTCTTGGGTCTGCAGAGTATAGCATGGGTACGTTGTACTTTAGGGCTAATGTCCACTTACAAGTGAATTTTAAATACCAAACGTATATTTCCGGATCTGAGTTACTCACTCAGGATGCTATTTTCTATTATCAACCATTTGCCTCAACCAAATGTCATGATGTCCTTGTTTTTAATAGATGGGTAGTGTTTTATTGTGCAAATGAACTACAATTTCTTTATCCATTCTATGGTTAGGGACATCTGGGTTGTTTCCAGTTACTGGCTATTATGAATAAAGCTTCTATGAAAATACCACAAGTGTCCTTGTGGTACTGTGGGACATCTTTTGGGTATATGCCTAGGAGTGGTATAGCTGGGTCTTGAGGTAGATCTATTCCCAATTTTCTGTGAAATGGTCAAATTGATTTTCGTAATCCCACCAGCAGTAAAGAAATATTCCCCTTGGTCCACATCTTGTCAACATGTGCTGTCACTTTCAATTCCATTAGATTTAGCATGTTTGATTTTATGCTGTTGTCCTTAATTCACTTGGTCTTTAGTTTTATAGAGGGTGATGAGTATGAATCTCTTTGCATTCTTCTATATGCAAACATCCAGTTAGTATAGCCCCAATTTTTTGAAGATGTTTTTGTTTTCCATTGCATGGTTTTGGTTTCTTTGTCAAAAATCAAGTGTCTGTAGATGTGTGGGTTTATTTCTTGGTTTTTGATTAAATTCCATTGATTAATCTCTCTGTTTCTGTACCATTACAGTGCAGTTTTTATCTCTATCACTCTGTAGTATAAACTGAGATCAGGGATGGTGAATCCTCCAAATGTTCTTTTATTGTTCAGGATTGTTTTGGCTAGCCTGGGCTTTTTGTGTTTCTGTATAAAGTTGAGAATTGCTTTTACAAGGTCTATAAAAAATTGTGTTAGAAATTTGATGGGGGTTACATTGAATCCATAGATTGCTTTTGGTAAGATGTTCGTTTTCACTATAGTAATCTTACCTATCCATGAGCATTGGAGATCTTTCCATTTTCTAATACCGTCTTCAGTTTCTTTCTTCTGGGACTTTAAGTTTTGTCATATAGATTTTTCACTTGCTTGGTTAGAGTTATACCAAGATATTTTATGTTATTTCTGACTATTGAAAAAGATATTGTTTCCCTAATTTCTTTCTTGGTGTGCTTACCATTTTTATAAAGAAGGGCTACTGATTTCTTTGAGTAAATTTTGTATCCAGTCGCTTTTCTGGAGTTGTTCATAAACTGAAGGCTTGCTTTGGTAGATTTTGAAGGATCTCTTATATATACTATCATATTATTCACAAATACTGATATCATGAATATTTCATTTCCAATTTTTATCCCTTTGATCTTCTTTCCTTGTCTTTTTGTTCTAGCCAGAACTTCAAGTACTCTTTTGAGTAGATTAGGATAGAGTGGATAGCCGTCTCTGTGATTTTAGTGGGATTGCTTCTCTCCATTATTTCTCTCCATTTAATTTGATGTTGGCTATTGGCTTGCTGTATATTGCTTTTATTATTTTAGGTACATGACTTGAATCCTTGATTTTTCCAAGACTTTTAACATAAAGGGGTGTTAGATTTGTTGAAAGTTTATTCTGCATCTAATGAGATGATCATGTGATTTTTTCTTTCAATTTTTTTTATATAGTTGATTATATTTCATATAGTAAAGCATCCTTGCATCCCTGGGATGAAGCCTACTTGGCCATGGTGAATGATCTTTTTGATGTGTTTTTTTATTCGGTTTATGAATATTTTATTAAGTATCTTTGCATCAACAATCATAAATGAAATTGGTCTGACGTCCTCTTTCTATGTTGAGTCTTTGTGTAGTTTAAGTACGAGGCTGACTGTGGCCTCATAGAATGAGTTGGCACTGTTTTTTCTGTTTCTATTTTGTGGGATAGTTTGATGAGTATTGGCATTAGCTCTTCTTTGAAAGTCTGGTAGAATTCTGCAGAAAAAGCCTCAGGCAACATTTAACGACTGCTTCTATTTCTTTAGGGCTTATAGACTGTTTAGATAGTTTTCCTGATCTTGGTTTAAATTTGGTAAGTGGTATCTGCCTATAAAATCATCCATTTTATTTAGATTTTACAGTTTTTCAGAGTACAGGCTTTTGAAGTAAAGCCTAATAATTTTTAAAAACTTTCCCCAGTGTCTGTTGTTATGTCTCCCTGTTCAGTTCTGATTTTGTTAATTTGGATACTGTCTCTGTGCCTTTTAGTTAGTTTGACTATGGTTTTGTCTTATGTTATTGACTTTCTCAAAGAACCAGCTCTCTGCATTGTTCCTTTTTGTTTCTAACTTATTGATTTCAGATTTCCTTCTGTGTACTCCTCTTGGGTGTGTTTGCTGTTTTTGTTCTATAGCTTTCTTGTGTGCTGTTAAGTTGATAGTATAACTTGTATATATTTTAGAGATTTCTACAATTTCTTTATGAAGTTACTTAGTGCTATGAATTTTCTTCTTAACACTGTTTTCACCATGCTCCATAAGTTTGGGTATGCTGTGCCTTCATTTTCATTGAATTCTAGAAAGTCTTTAATTTCTTTATTTTTTCACTGACCAAGTGATCCTTGAGTAGAGAGTTATTTGCTTTCCATGAGTATACAGGCTTTCTGTTGTTTCTGTTGTTGAAGTCCAGCACTAATGCATGGTGATATGATAAGATGCAAGGAATTATTTCATTCTTCTTGTATCTGTTGAGGCTTGCTTTGTGCCCAATCATATGGTCAATTTTGAATTTTGTTTTGTTTATCCTGGTATTTTTATGTTATTTACTTTATTTTACTTTTAGTTTGTCTGTTTTGCTTTTTGCTTTTTGTTCTTTATCTTGTTCTTTTTAAAGGGAGAGATAGAAATAATATGCAATTGCTAGGTAGCGAGATAGGAAGGATCTGGGAGAAAGTTAGAAGAGTGCAAGGAAAATAACCAAAGTTAATGCATGAAAAGTTTTAAATAAAAATTATTTAGAAAGAGTATATTGAGTTTGGAAAGGAAGCTAATGTTTCTGTTAAAACTTGTGTGGAAGGCAACGGGGAATAGATTTTTTTGAAATATTACATACATGTGTGACATTCTCAGCTAATAAGTAAAATAAATTAAAATTATATAAACTCATATTTGGCACTATATATTGCCAAAGTGTTTAATAACTAAGTAAATAGGTAGATTTTTATTACAGGGTTATGTCCTACTACATAAATAAGGATGTCATCATTAAGCATTTGGGTGACAGCATTTTTGTAATGATAATGTGGAGACATCAGAGGAGATGTGAATTTTAGAAGGTATTGCTTGTATCTGGAAAATACTTCATTAAAAATTACTTTTCATGATTCTCCAAGTGGTTAGAGCTATGATATCCCGAAACCTCCTTCAGACGCTCACTTTCCAAGTATAACGAATAAATTAGATATTTTTATTTCTTCTCTTTTCTCACCAGGTACTTAATTTAGCATGTAGAGAAAAAACATCACATTCAAAACTGAATACTAGAGTAGAAAAACTTATTAGCGTTTCAGTGGGAGATTCAGTAAGACATTTTATCTGACAGACTGAAGAGAAATAAATGGTACTTGCAAGCCAAGGGTGGGATTAATGACACTCAGGCACACTCAGTACGGAGTGCCAACATCTATGCCAATTATAGCACTGTCATCGCTTTAGAGACAACCAAATGTCTACATGAATAAGCAGATGATGGCACAGTCCAGATTTCACACTCAGACAAAATTAATCTTCACAGCTATAATATGCTTACATTGAAATTATTTCTTTCTAATTTCTTAATAACAGAACTATTTTTGAAGTTTCTTGTCTCACTCAAATACAACATAATTTCTCAAGAATACCCCATGAAAGAATATATTTAGACTTATACCAGAGGAAGAGATGAATGTGTATTATTTTTTGTTGCTTTATAAATGCAACACAGGAATATATTATGCTTATATAGCATATATATATATATATTTATATATATATATATATAGATATATATATATATATACACTTCCTCTCTGCCTGGAGTTTTAAACTATATAGATAAATTTAAACTAAGTCAAATAAAAGAAACCTCTGTTTCAGTATTGTTTCAGGAGATAGATTTGATAAAGCAAATGTTATGTATATTTCTGAAAATTTCTTATAGAGCAGCTAGGGATGTGGTCTACTCCTTGATAAAGCAGACTCAAAGAGGATTGGAATAAAGATGCGTCTGGAGGGGAGGGCAGGAGTATATGAAAATGTTAACAGTTGTTTACTCTACTTTTATTTATTTCTCTATCACTTGGGGAATACCTTCTAATCATATACTCTCATGATGTAAAGTATTTGACAAATACTGAGGAATGGGGTGATAGAAATTTAATAAAACATGTACCCTCAAGAAATAATGTGTTATGTTCCAGGACAATATAGCTGCCAAAAGTTAATTACGACACAGCATTGTTAAGTTGCCTTCATTTACTCCTTCATTTATTTGTCTATTCATCCATTCAATAATTTATTTGGCTACCAATTATGAATGTTATTGTGTTTCAGTAGTTGCAATAGACTGGGAAGACACAAATCTCAACGAGTCACATTTCTTTAATCAAAGAAGAGAAAGGCTCTAGAGATAAATAACTCAAATGAATTTAATTAAGGAGGTGCACAGAGGTGACTTGAGTTATTATAAACAAATATTCACCCCTCTTTTCAATAAAAGGATTATTCATCCCTAGCTACTGCCATAGCATGTGCACTACTTCGGGTTAATGTAGATTTGTCTAGGAGATTGCCTTGTTTAATGGTGTGTGACAAGTTGCAGTGAAAACAGAATCTAAGACACAATTTAAATTCTTGTTTTGTGTTTCTACCATGATGCTTAGTTCTTCCTGCTTTTTGAAAACTGAGTTCAAATAGGAGACCTTGAACTTTGGACTTTTAAACAGTGTTGGGACTATTATAGACTACTTGGACTTTTGATGTTGGACTGAATGTGTTTCTGCATTATGTTATGATTATAAGTCTATGGGGGCTAGGGAGTGGAATGTGGTGGTTTGAGTATATATGGATCCTGTATACTGTCATGTCTTTGAATGCTTTGGCTCATAGGGAGTGGCATTGTTATCCACTGTGGATATGTTGGAGGATGTGTATCATTAAGTGATGGGCTTTGAGACTCCAGACTCTCAAGTCAATCTCTTCCTGCAGCCTGTAGATCAAGGGGTAGAACTCTCAGCACCACTTCTGTCTGCATGCTGTTTTGCTTCCCTCAATGATGATAATTAACTAAACTTCTGATCTGTAAGCCAGCCGAGATGAAATGCTTTCCTTTATAAGAGTTGCCATGGTCATGGTGTCTCTTCAGAGCAAAAGAAACTCTAAGACATGCTTTAAGAAAAGAAGTTGACAAGAACCTTCCAGAAGTACTGTGAGAACCAAGTAAAAGGGGCTACTGGCAGATGAGACTAGAAGGAAAAATGAGGTCATATCTTGTATGCTATTCTAAAAAGTTGCCATGTCTCAGGGCAGCTAGAGAACTAACAGAAGTATCTTAAAGAAAGGGTTTGGTAGTGTTGAAAATCATGGACAGTTTCAGTACTTAACATCCTCTGAGGACACAGTGACAAGCACATGTATACACAGAAAGAGAAAGTAGAGATAAAGGGAGGACAGTAAGAAGGAGAGATCGTGATTATGTGAGACTCTTCTGTGTTTAAAGGCTGTACTTCACAGAGCGGTTTGAAGCCATTTTAATATATAAACACAATCTGTGCGACATTGTTTTGGTCCAGGGAGAAACTGGCAGCAGTATAATGAAAAGCTGGTGTTAGAGAATTCAAGAAAATACTCAGGGAGTTTGAAGTAATTTACAGTTTCTATGAATCACAATAGGTATCAAGTCTAAAAGTTATGTAGACGGCTGGGCCACTAAGAAGCTTATATGGACCATACAAAGTGTTTCGGGTTTTATTCATGGAAAACTTAGGTGATGCCAAAATAATTTTAGAAGCATAGGTTCACATCTGTCCTGGAAAGATATTTTCTTTGAAAATACAGTAGTAGTGATGAGAAGGAAAGTTTACTTATTTATAGGAAAGGATAACTAAAGTATTAGCATAGTTGTCCCAGTGAGCTACTCTAAGCACCTGGAAAATTGCAGTAGCAATGAAGCTTGAGACAAAGGAGTGTGCACCTACAGAATGCTCAGCTAAGTGTCTTGACACATATTACTGATCATTTAACCAAGAAAACACAAATAGAATTGACACATTGATTGAACAACACATAAATTCTGACGGTTAAAAGTCCAAGATTATGGTATCAAGAGGTCTGATTTGAATGTCTGTTTGCTTTCAAGATAGTATCTTTTTGCTTCCTACCTCATGGGAGGGTGAGGCAACGAACTATACTGTGTGAAATTACTTTAGGAACCAAATCCCAATCACACAGAAGATTCCACTTTCTAATACTTTTTTAATACTGACAGCATCTGAATTTTGTTGGGAACACATTGAAACCATAGCTCAAAGTTAAACACAAAGCTGCCATGTTCTAGTACAACCTAGTTGTGTCCAGCCTATGGCCTGTAACTTCATGTGTTCCAGGATATCTATGAATGTATCCCAAGACACTTATAAACAACAATGTCATATTACCATGTCAAGCAAGTAGACACCCTCTATGAGAAGATGATGTGGCACACAGAGTTAACCATAGGTTTGGAATGTCTCACGTCTTCTTCAGTGGAGAGGATGTGCCTAATTAAGAAGTTCAGGTTTGAACATTTTTTTATACTAACTGCTATCTTGGGCATGGCTGAAAGCATACATCATGTTTTGAATCATAATTGTCTTGCTCTAAAACCTAAAAATAATACCACCAACTTTGCAGAACTACTGATTCAGGAGGAGATGGTACAGTCAGTTCCCTACATTTTTAGAGTCTGCGTTTGTGAATCCATCCAACAACAGATTGAAAATAGTTGAAAACAGTATCTGTTCTGAACCTATAGGACTATTTTCTTGTTATTTCCTAAGCAGTATAACTACAGCAAATATTGAATTAGCATTTATACTTTATCATGCATCACAGGGAGTCATAAGTACATAAATAATATAAGACAAGGCATAGAAGCTATTTGTTGATAATATATCACTTATATAAGGGACTTTGAACATCTTAAGAATTCCTTAGCTGTGAATGGTCTGGAACCCAACCCCACAGATACTAAGGACTGAATATAAAATAGACACCATTTTACTCTGAAGTACAGTGTAGAATGGTGTCTATTTAATAATTTAGTGGTAGCTTATTAAATAATTTGAAATTTGATTACTCATTGAAATCTGTAAATTGAACATAAACAATTAAGGATTGAAGTCAGTATAATTTGTGGCTTTTTCAATTAGGAATCTCTTAAATTACAGTTTGGATTATTATTTATAGTAGAGAAATATTCTGAGTAGTACTTACTATGCAGGAAGTGGATGTGTTTTCATGGCTAATACTCAAGTTATTCTAAAATTCATCGATGCAATGAATGCTAAGGCTATGAAATAATTCACGTAGTTAGGTAATTTGAAAAGTTATAAGGTTTTCCTGTGGTTCTGAGACTAAAAGTCAATCATATGCTTGCAATTATTGAGAAAGTATTTACTAACTTTTTTTCATGGTCATTAAGTATAGAGAACCATCAGATACTTTCCATATAGCTCATCTGTATTTATATTTATTCTCATGTATTATTAATGACTTTCGGATTAAATAGGAGAAACACAGAAGCTAGGCAATTTAAAAATACATGTTGTCTGTGCTTTACAAAGATCTGACTACCCTTAGTTCTTTTTGTTTCTCTTACCTTAATTATGACAGCATGTTTTATGACCATCACCTATTTATCTTAGCAGTAAGCAGTGGTGAACTCTACCTGCATACTTTGGATGCTGTGATGAGTGAGTCTCTATGCAGTCAACATTTTTTTTTTTCAGTTTCATAAATAGTCAGAACAACATTTCCTCCTGGGTGAAATCTATTTCATAGATTACTATCCATCCTTTCCTCATTTAAATGGGATGCAGTTTGAGATCTCTGTTTATGATGCTGCCTCGGTGCATCGATGGGTGGATAACGCATATTTGCTTTTTTTCCAAAGCAACACAGTTATATTATTCACACTGCTGCCTTTAATGAGCTGGCTCCAAGCCACCATCATCAATCCTGACATTTACACTCCTTTTATGCCACACCAGAGCCTTGCAATGACACAATTGCTGCTTGTTGAATAAGAGATGATGCTAAATACATTAGCCATGAAAAACCTAACTTATAATCCATTGGGCTACACTGACCATTATCTAGAAGAAAAAAAGTTAAAAGTTCGCACAGTTTCAAAATCAATAATACTTCAAGAGGAATGAAGTATATGCTTAATGTCTCACAACCTGGTGAAGATTGCAGAGTAGATTGAAATGCTTCAAAAACAGCCATGACAGACATGCAGCTGTAATTTATTTCCTTAATATAGTAGCAGTTTGTCATGAGTGTCATAAAAATATGGCTTTGACTTTATTATTGTTTGCACACTGCTGAGCGTGAGTGAGTCATTTATTTCAACCAGAGAAAACAGAATTATTAAGTTATTTAACCATTATTGTATTCCTAAGAACTGTATTTTCACTGGGCTTTCTAAAGAGAATGCAAATAAAAATTTCAGAGAAATAACGAGTTCTGTTTCTAGCATATGCATGTTCCAAATATGTCATCCCAGGTGGTCACTCTGCTCTGAGTCCCACAGTACAGGTTGTGACAGCTGGGTACAGACAGGCATTGTGAGCCTTTGTGACCTATATGTAATTTAAATGGGAGTTCATTCTGTAACTTTCTACAAGAATCTCTTTTAAGTACCCAAAAACAATCAAGAGAAAAAATATATACACTTGGCTTAAGTTACATTATAAATACATCTTTCTCATTTTGATACAAGAAGAGTCCTAATTTCTAATAGGCAGTGTTAAATTTGGTAATTTTTTTTATAAATTACTGGAAAAATCAACATTCATCCAGAGACATTGTAAGTTAACAAAAGCTATAACAAAACACTATGCTTTAAATGGCGTGATTAAGAACTCACACATTTGTATTATTTTGAAATATGATTATATGGATCTCCAATGTTCTTAAAAATTTTGAAAGTATCTCCTATTAACTGTGAATCTAAAGTCATTTTTCTGTACTATGAATTAGGGAAGTATATATTCTGTCAAAGTACTTGGTAATTTTGGTTTTTCCAGTTATTGCCAATGAACTTACATTTGAATGGGTTCAATTTAAGGAGAAATATTTAACAAATTATAGCAAAGCATTTTGTCACAAGGGTGGATCTAAGATTTTTAGTGAACTTAACCCTTTTATTTTATTCAAAGATTTAATATGATATAGCCTTTTCACTGGTATTTATAGGTACACATAAAGGGGAAATAGGATATTTCAAGAGGCAATATAGACTTTACCTGATCGATTTCTGGATAGAACCATTGCTTAGTAAATTCACCCATATCATCTGAACCAGCAGTCACAGCACATAATCAATACAATGGTGTGATTGAGAACTCACATCTTTGTATGGTTTTAAGCTATGACTATGTGGATCTCCCAAGTCCCTAAAAGGTCATGGGTTACAATAGTTGTTCATAGTCTGTGAAACTACTAGAAGAGAGTAGTCAGCCATAATGGAAATAAGATAGTTCATTATTGGCATGTGCTGCCTGACCAATACAGATGAGGATGCTCACAGCCAACCGTAGGACTGAGCATGGGGACCCCAACGGAAGAGTTTGGAGAAGGACTGAAGGAGCTAAAGGGGTTTGCAACTGCATAGGAAGAACAACAATATCAACAAACTCCTCAGACTCCCAGGGACAAAACCACCAACAAAAGAGTACACATGGAGAGACCATGGCTCCAGCTGCGTGTGTAGCAGAGCATCACATGTGTGCGTTATTTGACATCAATGGGAGAGGAGGGCCGTGGTCCTGTGAAGGCTCGATGCCCCAGTGTAGCGGAATGCTAGGGTGGTTAGGCAGGAATGGATGGGTGGGTCGGTGAGCAGCGGGCAGGAGTGATGGGATAAGATAGGGGATTTGAGGAGGAGAAACTGGGAAGAGGGCTAACACTCTCGGAAGGTAAGTAAACAAAATAACCAAGAAAAAGTATTTTTAAAAACTGAAAATATCTGGACCTTTGCAATTCCCTTGCTTTCTGGCCACTCTAAAGCACACACTTTTGCTCCACGGTACTAAATGGTTGTGATACTTTACCCTATTGTAGACTGCAAAGACTACTGCCAAATAAGAATGACTGAACTATGTAAGCCCGTGAGCCAAAACTTATCCTCATAGGTTAACAAGAATTTTTTATTGTTATTTTGTTTGTTTTTAAAAGTGATGGAAAAGAGAAAGTTTGTATCATGCTGTTTTGTAAATTTATTATTAATTCCGCTGAATTTCACTCTCCCTGTGATATTTCTGTCATTAATATTTAGACATCTTACATGTTGCTATGAAAGGAAATTATAGTTATTATATTTGTCTCAAAGAAGGTTTTAATTACTGAGAAAGTTTTTAAAATTCAGACTCATACAGAATGTGTCTATATAACAGAGAGATTGCTGCAACATGTAGGTAGCGGGGCCATTTATATACCAGCAATGATCAACGAAAATTCAAAACAATTTAAAATGTCTGAGTAAGCTTAATGGTCTTTTGAAACATTTTATGGCTAGTTGTTATGCTGGACAATAAACTTTATTCTCAGTAATCAGTTGTTGTATTGTTCCGGTTGATTTGATATTCATACAAAGAAATCTGTGTGTAAAATATAATTCAGAAATCTCACAAAGGTGTGTTCATCTTATGAAGAGGGCTTCTACCTTAATTATTGCTGCGTATAATATAATGGTTCAGATTTACTGCTTGAAGAAAAAAATGTTAGAGGCTGTGGGGACTTGCAATACATAAAACACTGGAAAATAAAAGCATAAAAAATTTTGACCATTTCTTTGTCCTTAATATTTACATATAAAATTACTTAATCAGAAAATAAGCTATGATTTTAAAAATAAAGAATAAAGTAACCTAAATACTGCAGGCAAAATATAGAAAAGTCAAATCTTTATTTTTACCTCATATCCTTTTCTAATTAAATCTCTATTATATATCATAATTAAATCTCTATTATATATTAATTTAGTCTTTACTTCACCCTCTACAGGCTTGAAAGTGAACATGTGTTTGTTTCAGTCAGAACAGGGGCAGACATGTTGAACTTTCATAACAAAAATGTCTGGAAACACAGTGGCTTAGGTCTGTAGGTGAGATATTGAACTCATGACTATCTTGGCTCAGCAAATATTTTCCAGTGTAAAACTGGGACTAATTGTAGTTGAAGTAAGTATGTTCCTGATGGGAAGAAAGAAAGAGATGTGAAGAAGAGAACAGAGAAATGAAAGGAAGAAAAAATAGCAAATCTCTCTCTCTCTCTCTCTCTCTCTCTCTCTCTCTCTCT
>NW_021604622.1:22215617-22257163 GCF_004785775.1 Grammomys surdaster
CTGTCTCTCTCTCTCTCTCTCTCTCTCACACACACACACACACACACACACACACACACACACACACGCACGCACACACACACTCAGTTTCCATACAGTATACCACATGTTACATTACATTGGTCGATGAGATTAAGGTCCAAATCTTTCCATGACCATCTCTCATGGCTGGTTCTTATTCTTTCTTTCTTTTGAAGTCTCTATGGAACTGTAGTGCCTTTTGATGTAAATGTACAGCATTGCAAACTCAAAATAGGAAGCTGAAGCTAAACAAAGAGAGCTTTCAGAGTTTGCACATCGTGCCTCTTGCCTACCATGCCTACATCAGAAGATTCAAGGCAGGAGGATTGCTGTTTGAGGCAAGCCTGGCTACATAATATAAATTCTAGACCATTCTGGAGAAACAGAAGGTGACCTTAACTCAGTGTGTCCCCTGTACTCCATGCAGTAGATAGGCTTATATCTACCAAAAAATAAAATAAAATAAAATAAAATAAAATAAAATAGAATTTTAAAAATCTACTGATAATTTCGTATATCCTAAACTACTAGATTTTTAATGTTTTGACATGCAAATTTCATAGTCCTTCTCCTCTGGAGTCTCCATTTCCCCTTCTTCCTGTTTTGTAATACTACTGACCTTTTGAACTTTAGTTCATTAGAGTCACTGAAGTATATATCTTGTTGATCTGTGCACCACAAGGAATGTCTCTAAACCTTGAACTGGGGTGTGCTTTGTGCAACATGAGGACAAATATCACGAAAAGACATGTTGAAAACTCAGTCCCACTTTGTAGAATGACTCTAAATTTCAGAAGGATATCTATATTCTCACAACAGTTTGAAGAACCAAAATTTGACATTGAGATATTGACCTTGGCTTCTTGCTGAGAACCAGCAAGGCAATTAATGTGCTCTGATCTTCATTCACACAATGTTTTAGGGAATAAGTACAGGTACTTCATTGGTGCCTTGGTGTGCTAGACTGCTTTGAACAGCCATTTTCTTTAATGAAGAAATTTTGTTTCTTCCTGCAGCATCTGCCATTTTGTATTGCTTTAACGAAACAGGTTACACATTTAGTTGGTCCTAAAGTGTCATTCATTTTGTGATTCTTAGATCATGAAAACATAATAACAAGTAAGTAATGTAAATATAACCTTTACAAATCCCACTCATCATTATATTATCTGCTTGCATGTTGAAACAGATTTTCAGCCTTGAGGCCTTTTTATTAAAATGACAATTTTCTAGCATTCTGCAGGAAAAAAAAAAACAACAATTAATAGTAATTGACAATTTATATTGCCAGGACTTCTCCTAGATCAAGATACTCTAAAAAGACTGTCCCTGGCAGGAACACTGGTTGCCTGAGTTTTCGAGTCATGATACCCATCCCCATAGAGGAAGAAGGATTCAGGCTGATGTCCCTGTACCATGAATGGGATCTGTGCTCAGAAGGAGCCTCCCTTGAGGAAATGCCTCCATGAGATCCAGCTGTAAGGCATTTTCTCAATTGGTGGCAAATGGGGAGGGCCCATTGTGGGTGGTGCCATCCCTGAGCAGGTAGTCCTGGGTTCTATAAGAAAGCAAGATAATAAGCCAGGGAAAACAAGCCAGTAAGTAGCACCTCTCCATGGTCTCCTCATCAGCTCCTGACTCCAAGTTCCTGCCCTGTGTGACTTCCTGTCTTGACTTCCTTTGGTGATAAACAGCAATGTGGAAGTGTAAGCTGAATAAACCCTTTTCTTTCTAACTTGTTTCTTGGCCATGACGTTTTATATAGAAATACAAACCATGATTAAGACACACATATCCTACACAAACATACCACACATATAAACAAACATATACACACCACACGCAAACAGAAACATCATACACACAATACACATTCTCACATCACACATAGAAACTTATGCATATACACAACCATGCACATACATAGAACGGAGAAGGTTCTAAGTGAAGAAAAGCTTAAATTCAGTCATGGTGGTACATGCCTTTAATCCCAGCATCCAGGAGACAGCCATGGAGATCTCTGAGTTCAAGGTCTGTCTACAGAGGAAGTTCCAAGACAATGGACCTTAGGCAGTGAAGGAGTTGGAAAACAGAAAGCTCATAATAGAATAACGGGGCCAAGTTCCACCTCCAGCAAGCAGCTGAACTTCAGAGCTTTGGCCATGTGTCTCTGGCTTTACAGGAAAGGGAAGGAGACTGCTGAGACAACTGATGCTGGGTAGCTAGAGCTAAGAAATTACCAGTGATTAAAGAAATGAGCATCACTGAGGTGAAATCTGGGAAGTATTTTCTGAGAGCACAAAGAATCTGTGTTCCAGAGATAGTCAAGGTTGTACTTCATCTTGCAGCGGTACTTTGTAATGTGTAAGAGTTTCCCAGGTGATACTGGTTTTGATTTTGACTGCATAAAGGGGCATGAAGAACATCTGAAGCTTTGGATTGTGAGAAGCCATGGAAGGCAATTGGTGAAGGTGTAGCCTCAGTTGCAGTTGATGGCCCAGGATTGAAGGCATCACACAAAGTAGTTGAGGCTTGGAACCATGAAGAGAGCCTAGGAGATGCTATTGGAGAAGCCTAGTTACAGCAGAAGACTCCAGTGTTTTGGAGATGCCAGTACCACAGGATGGTCACCAAGAAGCAGGAGTGGAGTGGATCAACCTGAGATTAGACTGCTACAGATCATGTATGCGTCCCAGACACTGAAACAAAAAGCTGTAACATTGAAGTTGCCTTGGAAACCCCAAGATGTTTGAGATGCCAGAGCTCTGGGCTATCTGCTGAGGAAAGGTGTTAACAAGGGAGTGGGACCAGCCCAGGAGAAAGAAATTAAAAGGAGTTGGAGATCTGAAGACTTCTTTGACATCAAACATGGAGATGCAGAGTCTGAAGTTTGCCCAGTTTGTTTCCTGTCTTGCTTTGGGGATTACAGTTAAGTTATTGGATGAATCTCAGAAGAGGCCTGGAACTTTGTTGAGACTTAAGACTGTTGAGAGAGCTATAAATTATGAGGGCTTTGAAAGTTGGACTAAATGTTCTTTTTATTATGCTATGGGTAGTTATGACCACCATAGACTCATGTTTGAACAAGCCTATAGAGCCAGGCAGTGGAATGTGATGGTTTGTATATGCTCGACCCAGGGGATTGGCACTATTAGGAGGTATGGCCTTGTTGAAGTAAGTGTGTCACTGTGGGTTTGAGCTTTGGTACCCTCATCTTAGTCACCTAGAAGTCAATCTTCCACTAGCAGCCTTCAGACGATGTAGCACTCTGAGCTCCTCCTGCACCATGGCTGACTGAATGCTGTCATGCTCCTGCCTTGATGATAATGGAGTGAACCTGTGAACCTGTAAGCCAGCCCCAATTAAATGTCCTTGTAAGAGTTGCTTTGGTCGTGGAGTCTGTGCACAGCAGTAAAACTCTAAGATAATATTTGTGTAAAGTATCAGGGGACTGTAGTGTGTGCTTCTACTGTATTCCACTGATCAACACTTTTGTTTTTGTACAAGTACCATGCTGTTTGTATTTCTGTTCCTTTTTGTCATAACATGAAACCATACATGATGCTAATTTCAGCACCATCCTTTTTGTTTATCATTAATCAGCTACTCAAAATCTTCTGTGCTTTCATAGGAATTTTAAGATTGTTTTCCTCTCTACTGAAGAAGAATGTCATATGAACGTCTAAAAGATTTATATGTTCTTATTTACATGTGTGAATGTTTCCCTGCATGTTGATAGGTGCCTCACGTGTACACCCTATACCACCAGAGCGAGGAAGAGATGAACAGAACCCGTGAAATTCAAGTTATAGGACATACATGGTGTTCAACTACCATGTAAGCTCTGGGGACTAAACTCAGGTGCTGTGTAAGAACATTCAGTGTTCTGAACTGCCTACTTCTCTCTACCCTCATCACAAAATTTTTTATTGGAATTACAGTGAATCTGCTGATTGCATTTAGTAGAATAGGCATTATTACAAGATTAATTCTTATATTCCATGTGTCTGGGAGGTCTTCCTATCTTCTAGTACCTTCTTCAATGTCTGTCTTTAGTGTTATAAAGTTTTAATAATCCCTTTTAAGGTTCATTCTAAATATTTTTGAAGCTATATTGAATATATTTGTTTCAGAAAATTCTCTCTCAGTATATGTGGACACTGATTGACTTATCAATACAAATTTGAGTATATGGAAACAAATGTGATTCCTTCAACATAGATAAGATGATAGTTGTAAATGTATCAGCATCAATACTTTCCTCTTGTTCAGTTTTGTGTGAATATGGTGAGAATCCTTAATGTGATATCAACTATCTCAGCAAGGGGACAACTTTGAGGTGTTACCTGCAGGCACTGTGCATTATAGAAGATTACCAGATTTTTCATCTCATACGCTGACACTCATACATTCTGAGAAAACACTCTTGATTTTCCTCCAGCCTTTATAGGCCTCTTAAAGAGATAGTATTTCAGATCTCTTTTATTAGTAGAATGATATTGTGTTCGAGTTTATAGGACTAGTGTGGTTTATTTATTTATTTATAAAAATCAAAGGACAAGAAGCTTGATAAGGAGAAAGTGGATCTTTAGTACATTGCTAGTTAATAATGTACAAAGGCAACAATGTCGCTTCGGGGTACATTATGAAAGTTCTTCAGAAAACATGATATGGAATATGACAAGACAATTCCACTCTCAAATATGTAGCCTGAAGAATTAAAATCAAGAATTTAAAGAATTGCCTGCTTTTTCCTGTTCCCTGTAACACTGATTATTCACAAATACAAAATAAAGGGAAACTTAAACTCCATTAAAAGATTTATAAAATAACTAAGAATATATTGTATTACACAGAAAGGGATACTATTTAGGATGAAAAATAAAAGAAAGCCCTCTCCTTTGTGACACCATGACATTTTAACAGGTTAAATCTGTTATCACAAAATATCATTTTCAAGATATATGTGCACTTTGCCATTGGCCTACTCGTAATTTTTATGTAGATTTTTTTATTACTTTCACTTATGTACACAGCACATGATTAATATTTTATGCTTAGTGTTTGAAAAGAACTTTTCTCTGTACTTGTACCAAGGCAAAAAAAAAAAAATGTAGAATGGATCTTAACTTCTCTGTTGAAAGTGCTGCAATTTTAGATACAAATTGAAAATAGTTAGCGGTATAAATATACCTGAACATTTTGCTTTGAAGATAGCATAAGATGTTCCTTTCTAGACAAGGGAAGTAAAAGGAGCTAGGTGAAGAAAATGAAATAAAAACATACAATTAAATGAAATTATAGGTAATCCTTTATCTAGTCATCTTGCTGAAAATTACAGGGTTTCTCTATCTTGTGTAAAGACCCATTTTCACAGAAGTGTTTCTCCAACTTTATCTTGGTGTATGAGATGCTGCACAGTAGCTTAATGAGCCAGACTTAAGGAGATCACATGAGTGTAGCCTAAAAAATATGTGCACTTGCCTGAGCTATTTGCTAAATATTTGTAAAGTTCTGCTTTCAGATCTTTGGATTTAGAAATTTTGAGCCTTGTCCCTTTAGTGGCTGGCCTAACTCTGAGCCTCAAACCTCTATTTTAAATGAGGATCTGGCTATGAATTTGAAGTTAATCTTTCTTCAAGCTAGTATAATAATTTTATCATACTTCCAAAAATCCAATAATTCTGTCTTTGAGAACAAAATTGGGCAGTTCTACATATTTCCACTTGAAATATTTTATAGTGTGGAAATTATGATGTAACTCTGCACTTGTTTTGAACAGAAAGTGTAAAAGCTAATTTTTTTTTCTTTTTATCACATCTGTATTTACTTTTTAAAGCAGAATGTGACTGGCACTATTATTTCCATTCACAAGCCGTGCTGAGAGTTACAAGACCTAGGGAAACTTAAGGTTTTGTTCTTGGTACTTGGAAAACAAGCCACTTGGGGAGTTCCTGTCAAGTTGTTTTAACTTGTGTTTACTTCAAAGACTAGCACATTTAGAATTAACTACAGGGAATGAAAGTTTTAAGATGTAGCTTAAGCCGTTTAATTTGGTCAACTAAGGAATCCAGCTCAACAGCTAAACACTTCAGACCACAGAGGTAACATTAACAGCAAGTTACATCTTACATCAAATGTTCTACCAGCCTCTTGAGTCAGACCTATAGTATCACAGTATCACACGTAGACATTTTATCTTCCCCTTAGTTTTCATGCCACACAGATGTTTTAAATGTTAACAAAAATAAACAGAAATCATGGAAAATATATTATCAGAAGGAATGAAGGTAAGCATCAAACACATAGTTCTGGTGAAGCTTAGTCTACTTCTTCCATGCGTGATGTGTCGTCATCTCCTTCCAGGGGTGGCATTTCTTCAGTTACAGCAGCACTGGTCTCATCCACAGTAGGATCATCCTCTTCAATACCTAGACGAAGCTTGATCATCCTGTAGATCCTGTCAGCATGGGTCTGAGGATCTTCCAGACTGAAGCCAGAAGACAGGAGTGCGGTTTCATACAGCAAGATGACCAGATCTTTCACAGACTTGTCATTCTGGTCAGCCTCTGCCTTTTGCCTTAAGGTTTCAATAATGGAATGATCAGGGTTTATCTCCAGGTGTTTTTTTGCTGCCATGTAACCCACTGTTGAGTTGTCTCTGAGGGCTTGGGCTTTCATGATCCTCTCCATGTTTGCTGTCCACCCATACGTGCTTGTGACAATACAGCGTGGGGATGTCACCAGTCGGTTTGACACAACCACCTTTTCAACCTTTTTCTCCAAAATATCATTCATAATTTTGCAGAGGTTCTCAAATTTTGTCTTTTTCTCTTCCTGTTACTTCTTTTCTTCTTCATCTTCTGGAAGTTTCAGTCCCTCTTTAGTAACAGACACCAAGGTCTTGCCCTCAAATTCCTTCAGCTGTTGCACACAATACTCATCAATGGGCTCAATCATATAGATTACTTCTAAGCCATGCTTTCCGAGACGTTCCACAAAGGCTGAGTTGGCAACCTGGTCCTTGGTCTCACCTATGATAAAATAGACGTGCTTCTGGTTTTCCTTCATTCTAGTGCAGTAGTCCTTCAGAGACACCATCTCATACCCAGAAGCAGATGTGTAGTACCCCAACAGCTCTGAAAGCTTCTTCCGATTTTGAGAGTCTTCATGAATTCCAAGCTTTATGTTTTTTAGAACTGCTCATAAAACTTTTTGTAGTTCTCTTTATCTTCTGACAGTTCAGTAAATAGTTCTAAGCATTTCTTGACCAAATTCTTTCTAATAACTTTCAGAATTTTGCTTTGTTGCAGCATTTCACGGGAAATATTTAGAGGGAGATCCTCAGGATCCACCACGCCTCTATTGAAATTCAGATACTCGGGGATTAAATCCTCACCGTTATCCATGATAAAAACTCTGCGAACATACAACTTGATGTTGTTCTTTTTCTTTCTGTTTTCAAACAGATAAAAAGGAGCGCATCTTGGGACAAAAAGAAGGGCCCGGAATTCTAATTGTCCTTCAACAGAAAAATGCTTTACTGCCAATGTTCTTCCCAATCATTGGTTAAGCTCTTGTACAACTCTCCATATTCTTCATTAGTAATGTCATCAGGATTCCTGGTCCAAATCGGCTTTGTTTTGTTGAGTTCTTCTTGATCAATGTACTTTTCCTTTATCTTCTTCTTTTTCTTCTTGTCAACATCCTTCCTCTCTTCCTCTTTTTCATCAGAACCAACATCTTCTATTTCAGGCTTGTCATCAGACTCCTTTTCTTCTTCTTCTTTCTCTTCCTCCTTCTCTTCCTTTTCTTCAGCCTCATCACCACTGACTTCCTTATCACGTTCCTTCTCTACAAACAGAGTAATGGGATAGCCAATAAACTGAGAATGCTTCTTCACAATCTCCTTTATTCTCCTTTCCTCCAAATACCCAGTTTGGTCTTCTTTCAGATGCAAGATCACCTTTGTCCCATGGCCCATTGGCTCTCCTGTGTCAGTCCTCACTGTGAAGGATCCCCCAGCTGAGGACTCCCAGGCATACTGCTCATCATCACTATGCTTCATGATGACAGTCACTTTCTCAGCAACCAAATACGCAGAGTAAAAACAAACACCAAACTGGCCAATCATAGAGATATCTGCACCAGCCTGCAAAGCCTCCATGAAGGCTTTGGTGCTTGACTTGGCAATAGTGCCAAGGTTATTGATCAAGTTATCCTTGGTCATTCCAATTCCAGTATCCACAATAGTGAAGGTTCGATCCTGTTTGTTGGGAATGAGATTAATGTGCAGCTCCTTCCCCAAGTCGAGTTTACTAGGGTCCGTCAAGCTCTCGTATCTGATTTTATCCAGAGCATCCGATGAATTGGAAATGAGCTCGCTCAGAATGATCTTTTTTCGAGTAAAAAGTATTGATGATCAAGGACATTAACTGGGCAATTTCTGCCTGAAAGGCAAAGGTCTCGACCTCCTCCTCCTCCATTGGTTGGTCTTGGGTCTGGGTTTCCTCAGGCATCTTGACTGAATGAGCACACATGAAACATGACTACCCATACCAGGACTCTGAAGCAACTGGCCACTAATTTTCTTGTGCAAACATGAGTAGGCAGTATGTAGAGACTTCCAGGGTACCTGTGAGCCTCTTCCTTCTGCTTATTCGTATCTTTGCCATCACAAAGTTCTTATTACTGAGAGTGTTTTATATGTGATACTGTTTAGGTAATCACGGAATATAATTATGCCCAACTTACAGCTTAACAACACCAAACAACTTTCTAAACAAAATATTTATGATTGAAAAGGCTATCCCCGCCCCTTCTATACTTAGAGAAGGGAGGAGATGTCAGGGGCATCTTACACACTGAAGGCCTAAAATCAGCCATAGGCCTAAAATCAGCAATAGGCCTGTCATACATGCATACTAACACCAAGTCTTGGGTCTCTGTGAAAAAACATTGAAACAGATGGTCATAAGCTATTGTAAACAGGCAGCTTTTGTGGAAATTTACCAGCCTGAGTAGTCATAGACCTTGTAAATAGGTAGCCTTGGCAGACAATACCAACTTAGATAAGGACAAGTGAATCATAGGCAGAGTCTTAGTGACTTGTCCCCTGAACCTTCACCCACCCGATACCCAGTTCTGAAGATATCTGTATTCCCCCTGAACACCCACACTCCAGTGTCATTCCCTTCCCCACATCCTGCCTTTCTGTGTTTATAACCCCTGTGTGAATGAATTACGATTTGAGAAAAACTAAATTATTAAAAAAAAAAGAAAAGAAAAGGCTAACTCAGGATGCTTTCATGGAGTCTTTTTGATGTTCTCCTTTCTCACATTTTATGAACACCATGTTGTCATTCCCCTCCAGGTAACTAAAGTACTGCACTTGTCACCTTCTCAACTATGTGAAGAGGAAGCATGTAGCTTAATTCTTATCAATTACACACATACAATGTAGTCTGTGAGTTAAACAAAGCTACCTGAATAAATAGATAATCTGGAAACAGTCTTATTCTATTTTCTAAACTAAATATAAGGTGATCACGTCTTTGCAGCTGCCAGAAAGAGCATTTGGAGTTTTATGTCATGATAGAGCCTGTGTGCAGCTAGAGCACTATGCTATGATTGCCGGGTGTCTTTGGGGAGTTGAACCAAGATTTCTCTCCCATTACTGGGATACCTTGTGAAATCTTAATGCCTTTTATTAAATACATTCCATTTAGGTTTGGTGGGATGAATTCTGTGTCTATGTATGTGGAACACCCCTTAACGTGTAAACCAAGTGAAGAACAAATGAAGGCTGGAGAGTTCAAAGCACTGCTAGCAAATGCAAAGTGTTTGCTGGGGCAAGATGGTGCCCCTGCATTTCGACATACTCCTCTTTCTAGCTCACAACCAACCTGCTTACTTCTCCAGTACTCTGATCTTCACATATGCTGTGTTCTGCATTATAGAGGACTTCAAGTTACTGAGATATAGATCTCAGATTTTCTATCCCCACTGCTCACCTGATACAACTTAGATATCGTACTTTTTCTTTGACTTTTTAGCATTTTCAAGGAATCTGCTCTGCAACGGCCCGTTCTGCTGCTCCGGTCCGAGGGTCAGGGCCTAGCAAGAGAGAGAGTGGGGACAGAGACTCGAAGAATGGAGACGGACACAGTCTGCTCTGAAGACGAGACAGAGTCTGCCCCGGAGACGGAGTCTGCCCGGGAGACGGAGTCTGCTCTGGTCTCTCCTCAAGTCTCTCCTTTTATATCTCTCCTCCTGTCTCGCCTTGAGTCTCACCTTGAGTCTTGCCTTGAGTCTCACCTCCAGTCTCACCTTGAGTCTCGCCTTGGGTCTCACCTCCAGTCTCACCTTGAGTCTCCCCTTGGGTCTCTCAAGTGCTGGGATTAAAGACCTGTGACACCACTGCCTGGCCTTGATTGAAAGGAAATCATGGGTATATCAAGATAATTATCAGAGTGTGCTCAGCTGTTGTAGGCTGTTGAAAACAAGTATCTTGTCAGGGTATCTGGCTCAAGATGGCTGCAAAGATGATAGCAGCTTTCTTCTCAGAGTTGGCTCCCAACACTGCTGCATAGATTCAGTAGTTGTACACACACACACACACACACACACACACACACACACACACGTATGCCCATACAGCACATGTAATTGCTGCAGTTACAGTGTTTTTTTTTTGCTGAAACACATAGACACCCTCACTGTTATTACAATGGTTTTATATATAGCAACCCATGTATTATCACTGGTGGTTACAGTGGTTCTACGCACACACATATATGCCCCCTTACTGTAGCTATAGATGTTCCATGCATACATTATACAGTATCCTCAAAAGCTGTACATTATGTATAAAACCATGTGGAACTTATTAAAGAACATGAAACTTTGCTTCTAATAACACTTCCCCATGGATTCAAAGTGGTCGTCACCCTGATTGATAGTTGGTATGCTTTCTTCTGGAGAATCATCCCATCAGACACTAATTGTTGAGTGGCATATCTGTTGTGTGCTACACAGTTTAGATTTGAATTTACGTTCTACAAAAGGCAAGCAAATGGGTAGGTTCATCACTACAACAAATTATTTTTATGTAGTTGTACAAATTCATTTCATGTATTATCATCTGTCTTGTCACAGACATGTCATAAAATGTAAGCTAATATAATGTCTATATACTCTATTGGTAGGTCCTAATGTCTTTTTTTGTATGCAATTGTGCTCCATGTCTATATATTCTCTGCTTTATGCTATAGGAGGACAGGCATATTTTATATTGACATATACCATCATCAATCCCTTTATGTATATCAGCTTGTGTGTAACAATTTGTTCTCATAAATATTATTGAATTGCACAATAAAGATCCGCGTTAGAGTTTGGAAAGGTAGATTTATAGCAGAGATAGACTTGCATTTTGAAGTGCTGGAGAGAAAAAAAGAACCCAGGAATTCTTAATGGAAAAATACAGAAATATTTATATAGGTAGAAAAATGCAGTTTTTGAGAAAGAAGTTTCCATAAGAAATGATATTTACCTTAATAATTAAGACAATATTAATACTACTTTGAGTACTCAGATATAAGTGAAACATAGGAAGACTAACCAAAATAAGCAGGTCACAAAACATAATGGAAGAGGAAATGAATGAATTCCATAGCAATAGTGGTAAAGCGCACACAGATGGGAGCTGCCTGTGAGCTGATGATGCAAGCACTCACTGCAGGCAGTGGGAGCAAGGACAGGACAGTGTAAAGGGAAAGAAAAGAGAAGAACCTCAGAAGAAACACAAAGTGCGCCAACACACCAAGTTCTTTTCTAGCAGTCTTCTGGCTAGTTCTTTAGTCATTGATATTTCTGACATCCTTTCAAAGCTAAGATTAAGTCACACAAAAGTTACTTGGTAGCACCCTAATTATTTTAATTTAATTAATTCCTAAATATAAGCATTCTTAACTCTCCGTATATTTGGTTTACTATCTGAATGAAAACTCAGGCTGACTAAAACATAACCCATCTCCCCACAACTAAAGTTTTCATTTTCTCAACAAATATGCTAATATGTGTGGTGACTAAAGTGGCTTTATTATTTTAAGTTTGGAAAAATAGGCATTATTACGATTCACATCTAATTTTGCAGTTTTAACTATTTTACTTTTGTATTTGTGGTGTGAGATTCTTATGTATTTGTACGTTCTGATAATATCAGCTAAACTCCACCCATTGTCTTAGCCTGAGTCTACCTCCCAATTTAATGTACATCTATTTGCTGTTATCAATAACTCCTGGATAGCAATTAGGTTGTCCATATGTACATGAGAGGATAGTAGAACTTGTCTATCAAATTCTACTCTACTTGACAGTCTACCTGCTGCACTGCATGCACATTGGGCCCTTTGCTCCTCATGGAAACACGACCCTACCTGCTGAAAATGCAATTCTGAGCTCATTTAGTTCTGAGCAGATATCAAACTACTCTTCTTTCCACTTTTCTTTCTTGAAAAAAAAGAAAATGACTAAAAGGCCATGACATTTTGTTATACGTAACTCTTCGTTGTGAATTTTCCCAAAAAGAGTTGAGCAAGATTTCATTTGCTGAGGAAACAAAACACAAAACATAACATTTGAGAAAATGGTATATCCTAACCTTTCTAGGAGAAATTAGAGTTGTGAAATATATTTTATACATGCCCATATATTCAGTATTTATTAAATATTATAATATAACATGTATTACATATATGTGTATATAATATAATATTTAATATACAATGTTTTATATACATACATATATATGTATATAAATTGTGTGTATCTCTTACTATTGCTATTGTTGTGATAAAAAACCACGAACAAAGCATCTTGGAGGAAAGGGTTTATTTGTCAACCACTTCTCTCTCACTGTTCATCGTAGAAGGAAATTAAGATAGGAACTCAAATAGGGCAGGAACCTGGAGGCAGGAGTGATGCACATGCCATGGAGGGGTGCTGCTTACTGGCTGGTTACTCATACCTTTCACAGCCATTTAAAAAAAATAGAAAAAGGACGATTAGCCTAGGGATGGCAGTACTCACTATGGACTTCACCCTACTCCATAAATCATTAAGAAAATGCTCTACATACAGCCTTGCCTACAGCCTGCTCTTATGAAGGCATTTTCTTAATAACTTTAGTTATGTAATATATAAATTTCCAGTATGTGTGCACGCACGCACACAGACACACAGACACACAGACACACACACACACACACACACACACACACACACACACACACATCTCACTGTCAATCTGTAAGAATTAATCTGAGAAGATTGCCAGTGGTTTTTACAAAGCTAATGTTTCTTAATATGTTTGTAAATGTCTGAAAATTCAGAAGACATACTCAACTCTGTGATCTGATATTTTCTAAATTAACAATGTAAAATGTCTGAAAATTCAGAAGATATACTCAACTCTGTGAACTGATATTTTCTAAATTAACAATGTATAATGTTAAAAAAATCATGCAATATATACATATCTGTTCAGTGTTCAAATTAAAACAAAACAAAATTAATCAAATGCAATAAGAAATTCTAAGAAATAACCTATAGTTTAATGATAAGGTCTCAGATTTAAAAAATATTTATTGAGTCCAATGTGACAAAAATGTACACTTAAAAGTTTTTGGACATAATTTTCAGTTGGAAATTATATATATATATATATATATATATATATATATATATATATATTTGGTTTGTATTCTTAGCCACATTCTAATATCAAAACAAAGATTTCTGATATTAAAGAGATAAAATCCCTTTGTCCTTTTTTCTATAAAGCTTATTTTGGGAAACATTGATATTTATAAAAATATTTTTATTGTAGCATTTATTATGATTATTACTATTTTGAGTTGATTAATATAATATTCAAATATTCTTGGTTTTAATATTAAAATGGCAAATGCATACATATTGATGCATGCTGAATATCAATAAGTTTCCTGCTTAAAGTTACCTATAATAAAGATCTAAACATCAGCTCCTGGTTAAATGGAAGGGTTCAGTAGGGAAAGGGTTTGTTGCTCATTCTAAGAACCTGGTTTTATCACTGGGACACTCGGAAAAAACTCAGGCATGAAAGGAGATAGAGGCCTTCTGAAAGATGTCCTCTGATTTCTACATATATGCCATGGTATGCATGAACACACACATACACACAAGATAAAGCAATAATAGCATGGAAAAATCAGCTTTTTGCATAAGACATTGCATATAAGATTTTAGTGGCAGACCTACCTACTGTTCCTGTCCCATTAACCATGCAAGTACAAGCTGAATATCAACCAATTAAAATTAAAGATTATTATTGGAAATGGATACAATGTTGACCCGATGACAAAAGCTTGTGTTTCTTGTTAGAGTCTACACTTATGTTACAGTGTTTTATTGTTTCTGTATATGTTCTGGATAGAATCTATATTTTTGTTCTGCTTATGAGTTTCTAAAACTGGCTTCATCCACTTGTGGTTACATAGTTTCTGAGGCTTCCCTGTGAGAAGCATAAGGAATACTTCCAGCAGTTAAACCTAAACTTGTAATTGTTAGTATCATAACATATGCTGAGAACTAAGAGAGCTAGTTTATAGGGCAACAGAGCTTATTAAAAAATATATGGAAATAGAGAAAATTAAGAAAACTCAGGCATGAAAATTATATTTTCCCTTC
The DNA here is from genome assembly GCF_004785775.1 of Grammomys surdaster. Lineage (NCBI taxonomy): Eukaryota > Metazoa > Chordata > Mammalia > Rodentia > Muridae > Grammomys > Grammomys surdaster. The sequence goes on from NW_021604622.1 coordinate 22,230,372, forward strand.
TGAATTACATTTAAAATCCACACAAAGGAGCAATAATTGTTAAAATGCATGTAGTGAATCAATTTGGACAGTGAACCAGTAAATTCAGGAGCAAACAAAATTACAAGATGATAAATATGTAAATTGATTGATTGGTTCAACATAGTCACATAGAATATTAGGAGTTGCCATAGCAATGTGCAGAATTATTTAGCCAATTTTAAATCCTCTTACTGAGTAAATGAAGGAATAAATCATTCTGTGCTAAAGAATTACAATATTTTCCTCTACATTCATGGCAAAACAAAAAATATACATATCACAATCATGCCAATAAAATCTCCAGAGTATGGGGGCCATTTCTCATCTACTAACATTTTAATTGACTTTTAAAAATCCACAAGGCACTGGAAGTTAATACAGAGGAGACAATTCTGACAGACGGCCTGTAGGTGGACATTGTTAAGACACTATTTCAAATAAACACAGTCAATGAACATTGCTCATTGTTGCCCTCATGTTTTTCTTACATTTGTCTCACATCTTTCTTGAACAACATGCACTTGTTAGTGTGCTTAGATTTTCATCCATTCTTCAGATAGAAAAGGTTTCACACTCTCTATTTTAGCATTAAAAGACACAGGAGCTGCATGTCACCTACTGTGCTGAGAAAGAGCAGCAGAGAGATCGTTAGATAAGCACCCTGATAGAGTCCTTCAGACAAAGCCTGTCCTCAATTGGGTGAGTTGGAAAGAGTAAGGTTATAAAAATAGTGGTTGTGGCAGTTTGACCCAAATACATCTTCATTTCAGTGTTTAAGTGTCTCCCTCCTTGGCAAATTATTGATTCGAAATTTGGCATTTATGTTATAATAAAAGCAAATCATTTCTATTTATAAAACCTTGTTAGAGCTTTATCAAAGTAATTTTAAGAGGGAAGTGCATAGCTCTCATCATTTTAGGAATCAAGGAAATCTATATAAATGTTTTCAGGAATGATCATACAAGTAGCATTAGAAAGACTGAACAGGTTGAATTATGTATTCAGGAATCATGCCTACACCCTCCTACACAGCAACCATTAGTGAAAACATGGGCCATGAGATTGAAACATACCAAAGAGGGTTTTATTTGAAGGTTTAGGGGGAGAGGAAATGGAAGAGAGAAATGATGTAATTATAATCTTTAAAAATGAAAGAAAGAGCAAAAATAATTTGACGTGAAGAACGAAGTACCTCAATATTTTAGAGAATCAGTAACAAGTTAAATCTTGAATCAGTACATGGAGATAAATTATGAAGATGGGGCAAAGATTAATGAAATGAAAACGAGAAGTTATTAGTATTAGATCAGAGATTTAAATCAAAACAATCCGATCTCAAAGATCCTGACCCCGTTTACATCCTTTTGTTATTCGTTACGTTTCTATCAGACTGTCTGTTCACGCCGACCAATTTAGCACCACCATATACAGTCACCAAATCCAGACACTGCTGTGGATGCCTGGAAGAGCTTGCTGACAGGAGCCTGATATAGCTGTCTCCAGAGAGGCTCTGACAGAGCCTGACAAATACAGAGGCAGATGCTGGCAGCCAACCATTGTGCTGAGCACAGGGTCCCCAATGGAGGAGATAGCGAAAGGACTGAAGTAGCTGAAGGGGTTTGTAACCCCATAGGAACAACAACAATATCAATCAACCAGACCCCCCAGAGCTCCCAGGGACTAAACCACCAAGCAAAGAGTACACATGGAGGAACCCATGGCTCCAGCTGCATATGGAGCAGAGGATGGCCTTGTTGGACATCAATGGGATGAGAGGCCCTTGGTTGTGTGAAGGCTCGCTGCCCAAGTGTGGGAAATGCCAGGACGGGTAGGCTGGAGTGGGTGGGCACCCTCATAGAAGCAGGGGGAGAGAGGATTGGATAGGGTGTTTCCAGGGTTCTGGGTGGGGGGAACCTGGAAAGGGAATAACGTTTGAAATGTAAATAAAGAAAAGTATTCAAATTTTAAAAAGTAAATAATAATAATAATAATAATAATAATAATAATGATAAAATCAAGAAATTTCACCACCAGAAAACATGTTCCTTCACTTAGGGAACATGTATTTACAACCAGATGTTATGTCATGGGGTTGTCGACACAATGCTTCTTATTTAAAGTCGGTGCTAGAAAATTTGCTAGAGCTGCTTCATTTTTTCAGCGACGTCATAGCCGAGACCTCTGAGGTTCCAGCAGTCACCTCTGTACTCAAGGATAGGCATAAGAGAGCAGTTTCCTCGCTTGAAATTTTCAAAAACGAAACTCGAGTCTAACACGTGCCAAGTACTATAAAGAATGAAGGTGAACTATTTTAAACATGACCTGCACGGCTGTTAACACTTCAGACATCCTTCATCCTGGCTAGCATAGGCTCCATGGAAATCACATTTTCTGTGTGTTATTTGTGTACTCTCCTTTCTTCTATTATCGTTCCCAAACAGTAGAGCCTAAGTACTGTTTTGAAGGTGTTTGCATTGTATTAGGAAACCTACATCATCTCAAATAATTTTAAAGTGGGAAGGAGTTTGCTTATTGGTTGAGTACCAATATTATGTCCTGTTTAGCATTTATTGATTTCAGTATCCATTAGATTCCTCGAGTTCATATCCACAGATTTGGAGATTTGGCTTACGTGGCTTTTCAGCTTTATATATTGGGAGCTAAGTAATAAGAAAGTCGTCTGCAGTGAAGGTCTTAAAAAGTTTAGCTCAAATATTTTTTTTGTACCTGATCATTATTTTGTGCTTTAAGGGACATACATATATATTATATACACTATTTTTATGTTTATTACAATAGGGAAAATGTGCTTTCATAATATGTTTAGCAGTTGTTAGACTGTTATGTTTATTTAACAAAGAATTTAATAAGAGCCAACATTTTGAGTATTTTTTAAATGTAGAATATTATTAGTATTATTTTTGATTATGGACATGAGTACACACATGTGCAAGCTACAAGGCATGTGCGGATGTCAGGGAACAACATTTGGGAGTCTGGTTTCTCATTTCAAAGTATGATATAGGGATCAAACTTTGGTTGACAAAGATCACACAACAAGCACCTTTAACTGCTGAACTATCCCAGTCATCCAATTCTTTGGATAATTTGGCACCACAGTGTATGATACGCTGTGTTTTTCCTGTATTTGTGTTTTAATATATTGCATATTCTTAGCTTATTATTTTTAGTATTAATCTTTGCATAGTGTCTGATTTTCAGACAGTATCATCATAGGTAATAATTTTTGTTGAGTCAAAAGTATTTTAATTTTTATTAAAATGATCATGATCTAAGTCAGTAGGTTGAAGATGCCATAAAGATGTTTGTCCATGGATAATTAGTAAAGTATTGCTTGTTATTTGTGAACAACAAATCAACATTTTTTATGGGCAACAATTATAAGAAATAACTTGCTAGTTATTGGAAGTGGTAGAAATTGGGAATAAAGTTGAGAATGCAAAGAAAGGAGCAGGGATTATAGGAGGAATCTCAGCTGGAGTGCTCCCTGCCCAGCCCAGCCTACCTTCCCATGCAGTCCGTGAGAGGAATGAGATAGACATGTGATCTAAAAAGGATGATTTATATCCTCACTAACTCTCACCTCTATTGTAGGATACTTCTGGGAAAGAACATAACTGTTAAAGGAATACAGACTCCAATATTTTCTTTTTTTTTTTTCTTTTTCTTTTTCTTTTCTTTTTCTTTTTTTTTCTTTTTTCTTTTTTTTTATTGGATGATTTATTTACATTTCCTATGTTGTCCCCTTACCCCATCCCCCACCACCCACTCGGAACCCCCAATCCCCTCACCCCTCCTCCTTCTCTGTGGATGTAACCTCTATCTACACCCCCCCACTCCCACCTCCCCACCCTCAAAAGTCCCACCCCCTGGGGTATCCAGCCTTCATGAGGTCAAGGTTCTCTTCTTCCACCTATGCCCAGCAGGGCCCTCCACTTTTACATATTCAGCTGAAGCCCTGGATCCCCCCCTAAGTGCTCCCAGGCTGGTAGTTTAGACCCTGGGAGCTGTGGTTGGTTGGTATTGTTGCTCTCCTCATGGTGCCACAAACCCTTTCAGCTCCTTCAGTCTTCACTCTAACTCCTCTATTGAGAGCCCCATGATCAGTTCAATGGCTAGTTGTGAGCATCTGCCTCTGAATATGTCTGACTCTTGAAGGCCTCTGAGGAGATATCCATATCAGGCTCTTATCAGCAAGCACTTCCTGTCTTCCACATCAGCATCTACCTTTGGTGATTGCACATGGGATAGATACTCAGGTGGGGTGGTCTTGAGATGGCCCCTCCTTCAGTTTCTGTCCCTCACTTTGTCTCCATATTTGCTCCCAACCAACAAATTGGGAAAAGATCTTTACCAATCCTTCATCTGATAGAGGGCTAATATCCAATATATACAAAGAACTCAAGAAATTAGACTCCAGACAACCAAATTACCCTATTAAAAAATGGGGTATAGAGCTTATCAAAGAATTTTCAACGGAAGAAACTCGAATGGCCGAGAAGCATCCAATATTTTCTTAACAACAGTTACCTTTGTTCCACACACCTGGCCTTCAATCGAGAACCATCAAACAATATCTACCAGCTTTCTCTTCAGGTAGAACACCCTTAAGGTTATTAATATTTGTAATTTTTATGTAGGTTTTGAAATGGTAATTTTAAATTTTAATTACAAATTAATAAGGTCTATTTATATAACAGTGTTCTGTTGTGTTTTCTTATAGCAGAAATGCATCATAAACACACAACCATTAGAAAGTTTTTGTTTTGCTTAAACTAGAACTGCGGTTTACTGAGAATATAGTGACATCATACAGATGAATCTGGTACAGAATCTAATTTGGGGGTATTTTGTGAGACTCGATGTTTTGTGGAATATTTTGAACAGCTACATTATGAACGTTACAATCATAATCATAATACAAATCAAGGATAATCAGCCTTCATTACAGAAATGTCAAACACGAGCTGAGTGATTTGGGTTAGCTCATCTGTGTTAACTGCTTTTTGTTTCTTCTCCAGTTACCCGTCTACAAAACCTTTTGTAAATACATGTGAAAGCCTGCTCAGGAATTTTCTATTCTCAGTGAGGGGCACAATTACAACTGTCATATTTTACAGCTATTCTGGCTGCTTATATATTTTCTTTCCTGGTTGGGGGTATAATGGACTCTCTGGATTTCTCATTTAATTAAAGACAAATGTAACTGAATGTCTTTACTTGTTGGCAAATATTTTTAGAAAACCAAAAGTAATAGAATCAGATTCAGCTTTGTTTGCATTTAATGCATTTGAAACAGTTCACTTTGTTACATTCTTAATACTGTTTTTTTTTTTGGGGGGGGGTTTCGAGACAGGGTTTCTCTGTGTGTAGCCCTGGCTGTCCTGGAACTTACTCCGTAGACCAGGCTAGCCTCGAACTCTCGAACTCAGAGATCCGCCTGCCTCTGCCTCCCAAGTGCTGGGATTAAAGGCGTGAGCCACCACTGCCCGGCTTAATACTGTTTTTTTAAAGAATATATATTTGTAGATATGTAAAATCTCTAATTTGAGTTTAAATAATAAGCATATGATAGATCATCACAAAACCTCCATATGTCCACTGTCTAAAGGACTTCTTACACAGGGTAGATAAAATGAATATGTTAAATAAAGCAAACCTAATGAAACCCTATAAACAAATAATAATTTAAACCAACTTTAAAACAATTCTACCAGAATCAAAAGAAAATACGATTCATGCTAATGCTAACCATTTAATGCCTAGGTTCAGTATCTGAAGTGTGCTAGGAATCTTCACATATTCTCAAAGAAATACGTTCTCTTTGTACAGTTCACACATAGTCTTTTGTATGATGTGACTTTCACTGTGTTGCAATGGCAGCACAGTGCTTTACAGTGCCTGTCCCTGGATACAGGCACATCAGAATTTAATTTGCAGAAACTTTCTCTGATACACTTTTTCCTTTACAGTTTGAAAGCTCCATGTTTTCATCTTTGGAGTATACTATAGTAACCATTTTTAATCCAACTTTTGTTTGATTTTTGCTTTTTCTTTTGTAAAACAAATTAATATTCCTAGAAGGCAGGCTATTGGTTTTATAGTCCACATATATTGTCACTCACTGATCTGAGTGGTTATGGTTGGTAATCTTACTTTTTCTGAAAACTGACAACATCATAGAATTATAAAAATAAAAATGTATATAGTTATATGAGTCTATTTCATTTGGTTTAGAAAAAAATTATTATTTTATTAATTTATATCTCAAGTGTTGCCCCCATCCTGGTCATTCCTCCCAGAGCTCTTCCCCATCCTCCCTCCCCTTCGTCTCTGAGAGGTTGTTCCCCCAACCCCACCTCCAGGCATCCCTCTTCCCTGGGACATCAATTCTCTACAGAATTGAGTACATTCTCTCCTACTAAGGCCAGACAAGGAAGTTCTCTGTTTCACATGTGCCTGGATCCTCCAACCAAACTGTGTATGCCCTTTCATTGGTGGCTTAGTTTATGGGAGCTCCCAGGGGTACAGTTTAGTTGACACAGTCCTCTGAGAGACTCTACCAGCAGCTAACTGAAACAGATGCAGATACTCACAGCCAAACATTGGACTGAGTCAGATATCCCTATGTAAGAGTTAGGGGAAGGATTGAAGGAACTGAAGGGGATGATAACCCCATAGGTTCTTTAGGTTTCATTACTTTATACATTATATATATATCTTTGTCATATCTAACTTCATGACTTAAATAACTTGCTAGGTCTATGTAGTTCTGTCCATATGCACATGTGTGTGGGGTCATCAAATGGTACAAGCTTAACCTAACAATGGTTTTCCTATACCTCAAAGAAAAATGATTCTCCTTCCTTCATCAGCCATCAACACAAAGAGCTCTGTAGATAGAGGAAAGGTACTGGAAACCCTTCTCCATCTCTCCTTGATCTTAAGGATGTCCCATTGGATTAGCTACAGATGTCATGAGCTCATACCATAGCCAGAAGCTGGCTATTCACAGCTTGCCACCACATTCTCCTGCTCTCTCATTATTTCCCTCCCCTTTTCTGTGATGTTCTTTCTTCCTTAGTGAGGGAGATGGTGTAGGAATCCCATCTAATGACTAAGAACTCACAATTGCTTGTCCTCAGGACTTCACAAGTTACAAGTCTCTCTCACCAAAGCTGAAAACAGCACAGGTCTATGTGTGTAAATATAAATATTTCAGAGGAATTTTCATAACACCACCTCATCAATAATAAGTTCTTCTCTGGGCCACATAACTTCCATATCCATGGATTTTGATCATGTTTACAATGCCAGGTATTAATGAATTCCTTCCTATAACGTAGACCTCAAATGTTATCAAGAGAGCAGTTGATTACATTCACAAATAGCCTTGCCACTATTGTACCTAAGTGGTCATAACTTCCCTGACAAATGAGAATTGTAGTGAGTAGGGTCCAGTGCTAGCTAACACCACTGATGTCTTTTCTCCTCCAGCATCTAACATTATACATTATAGTCCTATGGCATGTCTCCATTAAGGGAGAGAATTTTCTTGTAAGTTTAAGAATGATTTCTCTATGTTCTACTCTCAAATTGTGTGTTATAGAGTCTTATTCTGTGGTTATGTTAACACATGCAAGTAACAGCCAATGCTAGTTTTGCTGAGAAACCTCTGGATCTCCATAATCAATAACTCTAAGGAAGGTAGCCTATGACTGGAAGTAAGACTACCCTTACTTCCTTACTTATTAGCCCATGTCTTCTTGGCACAGCACTGTCTTTCTGTGCAAAAGGTTTCTTTTCAAAAACGTCTTTGCCCATTTAAATTACTCGTCCATTAGCACTTGAACTAGGTGGATGTTTCAGATCACTTTATACATTTTTAGGGTTTCTTACCATACCACTATTCATTTCCTCTGTCACTGGGCCCATTCCAACTTAACTGTTTAGCTTTCAACACTTATCTTTAATTGTTCTCTCATACATCATGTGTTTTTTACTATCCTTTGTATTACGTGTCCTTAGCTTACAAGGTCATAGGTTCCTACACAGATTCTTCATGCACACTTCATTTTTATTTACTCTTGCCTGACACTCCATTGTCTGCTTGAGGCTTTCTGAACCCAGTATTCTTTCCCTCCAATCTCAACTCACCTATAATCAACCATCTCTCCTAAACAAACGACTCCCTCTACCCACCGACCCATTACTAGTTTCCTTGAATGTCACATTTACTGCAGACAAAATACACACAACATCATACTTTGGTAAAACCTTATTATTCCCATTTTGTGGAGAGAAAGTTAAAGTTGAAGGGATGGGCAGAGCCAACCCAAACAGAGAATGCAAGAAAAAGCCATAAGGAGACTTGATACTGTGTATATTAGTTACAAATGAATAAAAATAAGAACTTGAATGGATGTCCTTGCAAGGGTGATACTGAAGCTGGACTGAAAGGGTAAGTGTGACTACAGGTAAATCCCAGTGTCATGGTGTCTTACCTCCATATGACTTGTTAGTCAGGTTCTGTAATACTACACCTGGGAGACATAAACAAATTTATATTCAACTCAGACAGCGCACTAGCAATAGATCAAAACACAGATGCCATATAAGTCCGATTTAGTACCCCTATAAGTTTGACTTAGACTAGTTACAGGACTTTGGGTCTGGGTTTACTTACAGAAGCAGAAATTACACAAAAATCACTACATCACCAAAGCCTACCAGAGTATGGATTGCATCTCACAAACACAAGAAACAAGGAGAGAACTGAACAACTCACGGGTAGCTCGAAGTCTGAAGAGTGCATTTTCCAGGTAGTATAGTTGGACAAGTTTTCTTTAAGGCATCTCAGATGATCTGACACTTCTAGACAGCACAGCACAGTTGGTCAGAGAATATCTATCAGCAGTTCTTTCTGTTTATATATGCTTGGAAGGGATGGGTCTAATGAATTTAGTTAGTTTCAGGAACTTCTTGAACTGTTGAGTTGATTTCTTCCTGAGTTTAAGGAGCTTCCTTGCAGTGTGAAATATCACACATACACACACACACACACACACACACACACACACGCACAGCATAGAATATCTTTTTTGTTGTTGTTGTTTTTTCAAAACAGGGTTTCTTTGTGTAACAAAACCCTGGCTTTCCTTGACTCATTTTGTTAACCAGGCTGGCCTAGAACTCACAGAGAGTTTCTGGAATTAAAGCTGTGTGCTACTGCACCCAAGAATATCTTGCTTTTTAATAAATATTCCTCCAAAGTGAAATGTTTTATCTTAGAATAAACTGCTACAAAATTGAGAAAGATCCCTTAGCCTTAGAATAATCTTATTCTTCTTGGTTGTCCATCAGAACCAGATAGTAAGAAATGGTTGCTGTAAATGCCACAATTTTTTAGTTGTAAGAGAAAGAAGGAGGGAGAAAGGGAGGGAGGGAGAGAGGGTGGGTAATGAGAACCTGGAGAGCATGAGATAACCGAGTTCACTTCTATTGGGTTTGAGGCCTACGATGTCAGACTGTTAGTGTAAACCTTGCCAAAAGCTTTTGGTTATGAAGTCATAGGCACTATTGGGGAAGCTACTGGTGTTATTTCTAAAAATGGACATGTTAGAACCCTCAAAGAGCCTTCTAAAGGCTCACGTTTATACACATAGCTTAGTACTGCTATCAGATCTGGTTAGAAAAACTTCTTCAGGCAGTGGGTAGTGATTGCTGCGACTCATTCATGGTCAAAGTAATAAGAATAAGTGATTGCTGATGCTCACCTCCACCACCCTCTATAAGGCTCTTGCAACATTGTGCAAGAACATGCCCAAAGAATGGAAGGGGCCAATGGGAAAGTGTATTTATAGAGAACATTAATTCTCCATCTCTCAGAAGTCATCAGTGTCCTGTTGTTTTATATTTGGAAGTAGGGTCTCCTGGGATTTCCATCTTCCACATCAGCATGTCTCTTAGTGTGGTCTTTCCTTGATTCTTCTTTAGGCAGCCATGCTGTTTTGATATCATGGATGTAGCTTTCCTGTCATTTCCAAGAGACGTTATGTCACAGTTGAGTTCCCAGTCCTCCGGCTATTACAGTCTTACTCTGCCCCTCCTCCTTGATGATCCATGAGTCTTAGATGCAGGAGTCATGCTATAGATCTGTCCACTGGGATTGCCTGTCCCATGACTAGTTATCCTCTGTATTTTAAAATGGGAATGCACAGCTGAATTTCTGTTAGTCTTCATTGGCTACAAAGAGAATATTCTTGGATTAGGTTTGAGGGCTACATTTATCTGTGAGGATATGGACATCTATATTTAAGTCAGGAATTATTCTAGTTTAGTAAAGTTATAGTAATAAGTTCTCTTCTTAGAGTTATAACCCTACTACTCCTGTGTAGTTGGCTCGTTTACTCTATCAGACAACACTTCTGTCCTGTTCAGTGGCTCTTAAGTCCAATCAAAGAGCTGCTAATAACTCTTAATTGATTACACAATACCAAGGGATGATGATGATGTGTATATAAAATAATACACACATAAGATTAAAACAGTCCCCACAGTTTATTTGTATATTTATACAATATATATTATATTGCACAAAATATTACTATAAATATTATATATCAAAAAAGAGGCTATATATTTGAAAGGGAATAATGGAGAATCATAAAAGGGGCTGAGGGAGAGAAGGGAAATATGGAAAATGATATAATTATATTTTAATTAAAGTAAAAATTATTAAGAAAAAATAATATTTTAATAAAATACGGCAGGGGGACTACAGTTATAGGACAGTATTCCAGGCAGAAGACACTGCAGTACATTTTGGAGCGGCACTGTACTCATGAACTCAGAGTGGCTGCAGCAAAACAAGAGTGTGCTATTAACATTCTGGAATGGATGAGGGAAGGGATTCTGTGGCACATACTTTCCTGAAGAGATACCTGTAGTATTTATGGGGAGGGAAAATAGTGTTTTCAGTGGTACATCCTTTGTACATTACTTATAGTCCTGTAAATAACCCTCCATCCATGCTCATCAGAACGACAACAAATAAATAACTAAAAATAGCCATGAATGTAGATGACACACAGTTTAAGAAGTGGAAGGGCATCAATGTGAGAGAATAAAGAACAATAAAGGGTATTTGGATGGATATTATTAAAGCACAATTATTGTGTATGAATATATATTCAAAAAAAGGAAAAACAGTGTTCTATGTCAATGTGTCATGGTGTCACAAGAGCTTTGGAACAATAGAGTAAAATATAATTAATCCTAGACTAAATAAGTGGGCTAGCCAAGGTTTAAAATTAATATCAAATTAAGCAAAGCATTCCTCACATTACCTGAGGACCCTACTTGGCTAGGAAATATTAATCCTATTTTGCTTTTAGTGTTAGTGTTCACTCCACAGTTTCCTGTTCTATCTTGTCTACTAACAGCCCACATCTCAGTCTCTGTCTAAGAACTGCTGACAATAGAAAGAAGTTATTTTTCCCCATGTATATGTCAGTGTTCTTGGAGTGTGTTTCATACAATAAACTGATACAGGATGAAAAGACATGGCTCTCTTGCCCTATTTGAAGGAAGCTGAAGTTCTGCTCCAGTATCCATCACGGTGCCCAGATAAAATCTTCCTTGAAGTTTCATCACAGTTCAGTCCCTCAATCTGCCAATCTGGCTGTTCTCCTCTCTTCTCCTGAATAATATATTTGTCTAAAAACTCCAGTGACTCAATATATCTACCCTCTGGGAATTGTATGTATGACTGTTGTGTCAAATCTGAAATGTTTTCTGGAATATGAATTATTCAGTGGTTAGCAATGAAAATTTGTGGAAGATGCAAGGCTGACTGCCCATGGCATATGAGAGAAAGAGAGAAGACTCTAGCTTTCACCAGAGGACTTGCAGTGGAATTCTAATGGGATTGGGTGATATGCACACTCTATCAGGAACTGGGTAGATTTGAAGGATGGCCATTTCTAGATGTCATTAATACACTGCAGGCAGATAATCAGAACCTACAGTTGAAAAGCTTCAATATAAGACAGTATACTAGGGACTAAAGCTGCTGCTGCAGTGCAGAGAGACAGTCTTGCCTCCTTTAAAAATGGTCAGGAAAAGATGAAGCTCCAGGCCAGGTAATACTCAGAAGAGTGTCGGAGACCGGGAGAGAAGATCATCTCTTTTCTCTCTTGTGTGTGGATCCAGTGCCTTGATCAAGACTCTCCCTTCAATGGAATGAAACTAGTAAGTTTGAAATGAGGGTATCTAGAATGAGGTCTTCCAAGTCACAAATCTCCAGGTTTCTGTGAACCACTTAGTCCTGTAGGAATTATCCACTATTCTTCAGAAAAGTCTAGGAGTCTTCTGTTTCTTTAAGAATATGCAGTTCTCTCTCTCTCTCTCTCTCTCTCTCTCTCTCTCTCTCTCTCTCTCCCTCTTTTTCTTTCTATTTCTTTCTCTATCTCTATCTCTGTATCTATCTCTGTATCTATCTATCATCTATCTATCTATCTATCTATCTATCTATCTATCTATCTATCTATCCATCCACTTTATATCCCAATATCAGCTAGCCTCTCCTATTCTCCCTTTCATAGCTTCTTTCCCAATCCCCTTGCCACTTCCTCTCTGAGAAGGGGAGGAACCCAGGGGAATTCCACCCCTCTCCTGGCACTACAGTCACTGAAGAACTAGGTGCATCCTCTCTCGCTGAGGACAGACAAGGCTGCCCAGTTAGGGGAATGAGATCCTTAGGCAGACAACAGATTCAGGGACAGCTCCCATTCCAGGTGTGTGTGTGTGTGTGGGGTGACCTGATGAAGACTAAGCTGCATATCTGCTACATGTGAGGAGGGTCGGTGGGGGTTCGTGTTGGGGATGGTCCAGTTCACATTTGCACTTTGGTTGTTGGTTCCATCTCTGAGAGCCCCCAAGAGTCCAGGTTGTTGACTCTGTAGGTCAACATGGGTTCAAGGATGACTATGTGCTCATTTCTTTTTTACTATATTCCATAATAGAATTAATCATTTCACCTCTCAGATTTCTAATGGGAGTTAGAAGATTGGCAAGTTTCAAGAGAATTTCAGGAAAAAAAACCAGCCTCTTCACTAATATAAAATATACTTGAGGAATATTGTGTTCTGTCTAAACTAAGAACATTTACTGTTGTATTTAAAGAGATTAAATTGTTGGAATTGTGAAGCCATCTTAACCTTATTTATTACACATACACACACACACACACACAAATTATATATATTCCTTCTCATTCATAAAGTAGGTAAGGAAAGGAGAAAAAATATTAATACATTCCTGGGTACTAGAATAGCTGGCTCATGTAAACCAGAAGTCCTCATGATAATTCAGGAGAATATACTGTATGGTTTTGTCATGTTTCAGATATTTAAACTTGCATTGTAAAAAACAGTGATATGAATGTCAGAATTACAGGCCATAATAGGTAGCCAAAGTCTAAGAAACCATAGAAAATGTTCATTGTAGCATGATATCATCAGGAGCTCTGTTTGTCAAAAGACTCAAATTATATTAGATCGTGCTTTAACTTGAAAGAAAATGGAAATATTACAGTGAAGGTTAGGTGTAAGCAAGGAGGGAAAAGACACAAGAGCTGAGTGAGTAAGCACTTTAGATAAGCATTTTTCACTACTGCTTCCTGTTAATTCCACATCTAAGGCCATATCGGAGTTTCCTGTGAATAGCAAGTAGGTGAAGGAAAACATAGAATCGATGCTGTTTGGCACATGAGTAATATGTGCTGAATGGAAAGGATCCATTTCGTGACTAATGTTTCAGGGAAATAAATGTTCTTATTGACCAACTTTCAGTTTGTACGTCATGCCTTCTTGTGCAGAAATAAATACAGCCTTAAGTAAAACTGTCTTTGACTTACAGGACAAGAAACATGGCTTGCCTGATTAGTAAGGAGTTAGCAGTGAGAAATGCTAGATGGTCACAGACACGGAGATCCATAGAGAAATAGAAATTTCTAGTTAACTGAAGTGAACATGGAGTTTCTAATCTTTATATATCATTTAACATCTGAATATAGCATCAGTCATGAGATATACACATTAACAAAATCAAGTACACAGTGTGAAAGATGATTTTGAACCAGGTTTTACTCCCATTCCATTGATGGCATGCACACATTAGACTAGCATGGTGTTCTGGATTGTAACAAGCATAGTGTTCTGGATTGTAAGGCTCTAATGTGTACCTGTTAGCACCGTGGGTTACACTACTCACCTTGATGATTTCATGTTGTCTAGACTTTAACCTAGAATCAGTGCAAGCTTTTTTTTTTTTTTTTTTTAGGTGATTCTAATGCTCCTCTTTCAAGTGGCAGATGAGGCTTTTCATTAACAGTACTGAACATATACAATAGATTGCATTTGTCTTCCTCCCCATGTGGCCTCGTATATATCTATTATCCAGGATTATTAAAGATACCATGAACCCAAATGGGGTCCCACATATAATCAAATACAAGATCATTCATGTATTTTACAAGAAAAAAGTAAAGTCATTGCAACACCAAATTATTTATTCATTGCATTATATGCCATACAACTTATAAGCTGACAAGGAGAGAGAAAGCAGAAATGATATTTCATCATTGAGACATAGATATATGTTTTTACTTCCAGAAATGCATTTCTTGAGGATGTATGTGTATGTGTATATGTACACACACACACACACACACACACACACACACACACACATATATATATATGGTCATAATATATTATTCCATGAGCCACTAGTTGGGAGTTAGGTCCTTCTACCTTCATAACTACTATAAGAGCTATAAGAGCAGAGGATATGTCTACTTGGAGTTCACCCATATTCATATTTGTATTAAGTAGGTGACAATACCCAAGTACTTTTGGTTTGTTACAAAAAGACTAGCAGACAACAGGAGGAGATTCCTTCTTCAGTAGGAAAATTAAGGCAAAGCTCTTCTTTCTGTTACTGGCACAAGGATAATCCTTATCACTAATATTAGTCACTGGTCTTAAGTTCAGTTTCGATGGTAAGAGAACAAATATAGATGCAAAACTCAGAGAAGGGCAAGGTGAATGGTGACACTAAGCTTTAGGAATAAGGACTTAAAAGCCATAGTAGATAAGTCTTATACTATAAAAAGAAAGTAACTATACTAAATGGTGACAAAGGAGAAATGATTAGGACCTATTGTCTATCAAAGGACAGAGTTGTCCCACTAACTTTTCTCATATAAGTGATGCTAGAGAAGGAGACCAACCTGGATCCCGAGAAGCTGTTTCTAGGATGGAGGCATTCAGTATTTGTACCAGTGTTGGATTTTGGGTGTGCTTTCAAGAGACTCCTTAGGCTAAACAATCATATTGTCTCAAAATTAGGTAATATTTCCTCAGTAGATTAAGACATTTCCCAGTAATTATCCTTGAACAAGGAAGCTGCCGTACTAAGGACACAACATTTATCCAATGACAGGCCCATGGAATGGACACACAAAGGTTCATTTCTTTTTAATCAAATGGGGGAATTCTATGAGGATTTTTGATTTTGTTTCAAAATAGATCACCATAGGTTTCTCTGGAACTGTACCACCACTTGTTTCTCCACTTTGCCAGATCTGGTACTTTCATCAGATCCCTTCTCAGTAGACTTCCCAGCTAGAAATCCTAGAAATTCGTTGCATATTTCTTGAGAGATGTCACTTACAGACACTTCTGGAAGAAATGCATGCTGTGAGTTAGTCTAAGCCTGAGGGACTGGGAAAGAGCGATTGTGGTTTATAAGACAGGAGATACATGTACTCAGACTGGTTCTCGGTGTATTGTCTATTGATGGCAAGTGTGACTTTTTTTTTCTGAAAACAACCTCATTTTGAAGCCATGTTTGTGATATTTTACGAAAAACCATGGCCTTTTTGTAAAAGAGGAAAAGAAACTAGGCTTGGAGAAATAGTATTCACTTGTATATATCTCCTTTAGAAAGAATATCAACTGGTTTTAAATATGATTTTCTAATACACGCCGTGGTGCTCTATGTAAATTTAAGAAGATGAGTGTAAGAGTTCCTGTGGAGTGTGGGTATGGCCTTGGGTGCTGTGAGGTACACCACTAGATGTGAATAAGCAGAGATAAACTTTCTCATAGGCATTTTTAAAAAAGATAAAGAACAAGAAAATCATGCAAGAGAATTTGAATGCAGGAAGCACAAAGGATCAGAGGGAACGGCTAAGACTAAGAAGACAGGAGGCCATTTTATCATGTTATAATTTTAAAATACATAGTATACCATGTGTGTTTTGGATATAAACAGAAAATATACTCTATGGCCTTGAGTAAAGTTTTCAATATTGCTTCAGTTAAGATGAAAAAGGCCTTACAAGGCAGGATAGGTTTTATAGAAACATTGAATGAGATAAGTCTTTTAAGTGACTATGATTATACCTAATATCTACAGGACACTCAAAGGATGCTAGCTATGGGCAGAAAAATGTGACTCATGTGTTACCAAACTATGAGGTAATTTGATCCAGTGACTACAATGGTGAGGTTACAAACTCAGAGGTGTGGATGTATCCACAAGACCTGAAAAATCCCAAGCCAGACAAAAATCTCAGCATGGAGAAGGGAAGTGGGGAGGAAAGCTCACTCCTAGCCAAGGAGATATTGGCAGTTGATAGCTACTAGGAAAGGGAATCTATTTTCTCTAAGATTGTAGCCACTGGTAAATTGACCAAGCTCCAATGAAAGATCAGACACACAAGAATGCATTGGCAGCACATATTGGACTTGATGGGTTTAATACCTAAAACAGGATACATTGGGCAGGTAGGGAAGAGTGGGTGGATCAAGAATGAGCTGGCGTGAATATGACCAAAATTACTGGTGAAATGTGTGTGCGTGTGTGTGCATGTGTGTGCGTGTGTTCTATCTTGTTTTATAAAGATTTATTTGTTTCTAAAGACTGAAAGTAGACCTGGGTTGATGGTAGGTCAAATATAATTAATACTTTGAAGAAATAAAAATGACAAAGAGGTAAGAAATGTACAGAACGAAGGCAAACCCTAAAGCATTTTGCCCTTTCTTATAAAAGTTAATATTTCATGCCTTAGAAACAAGGTACATTTTATTAATTATTGTTTGTTATAGTATATGTTTTTCTTTTCTGAATAATTAGAGTGTTTTGTTAATTTTATTCCTGCAATATCATTCACAAATATAGATCTAATGATTCACAAATATTAGATCTCTAATATTGTTATACCTATCTTCATTACTTTAAGTCAGTTCTCTACTTTAAAATAACCAAGGATATGTCTTATTCTGTTACATTACGTTCCTTACCTTGGTAATGAATGCCATTTATAATCTCAATATTGTAGGTTCATTTTCTACTTGCTGAAACATCTAAATGGATGTGTTTGCTAAATGGAACTGTTTGCTATTTTTTGCACATTTGCTCACTTTCCAGAGTCCCAAATTAATCCCATTTCTTAGCTTTTCTTCCTGTCACTAATTACTAGTTAGTCTTCCCACACTTCCTGCCAGCCACCATTGTAAACATTCAACTCCACTGGAAAGTAGATAGGGACACTGGTTGATGCTCACTCTCTCACCAAGAGAGACCAGCTAAGCATGTACAGCCTCTTTAACTTCTGATGTGCCTCAGATATAAAAAAGACAGTCACTTGCACTAGAAGTGGACAGTTATCAGGTCATTGGTATAATGGTGTGGCTGTAGGCATGAGTTCATGGTTCACACATAATTCTACCATAATTTCAACATTGGGTTTTCCAGGTAATCATACAATGTGATCATATCACAAATAGCTCCTGTGAACATAGCTGACATTTTTGATTTTAGAATAAAGTATAGAGGGGTATTTAAAAACTTGGCTCAGACAAATATTGTTGCATAATACACATAAATTTGCACCATAATTTGGGATGGGAAAATATTCTGTAGTTTCTTAATGAAAGAAAGAAAACATTGTTTTAAAATGTGCATTTTTTCCTACTTAAAAATTATCAGTTTTTTTATTTAGTAACAAATACGGAGGAATTCCTCCTAGAATAGAGTTGAATGTGATAATGATTAGCTTTTTGTTGCACCATGCTATCCTATTCTTTTGTTTTTTGTTTTTTTGTTTTGTTTTTTTTTTTGTTTTTTTTTCTTTTTTTTTTTTAATGCTTTTTTATAGCATGTTTTACAAGGGGAGGGGGTAAGAAGGGCAAGGTGGTGGAAAAGTACAAAATCTTCTTGGCCTGTGCCTTGAAACATGTCATAGTCTATAAGGTACTCTGCCTTGAATTATGATCTACCTGCTGTTCTAAAGAAGATATGGTACACTGCTTGAGTTATGGTCTCCCTGCTATTCTTAAGATGATATGGTACACTGCTTTGAGTCTATCTGCAG
Source organism: Grammomys surdaster (assembly GCF_004785775.1). Classification (NCBI taxonomy): domain Eukaryota; kingdom Metazoa; phylum Chordata; class Mammalia; order Rodentia; family Muridae; genus Grammomys; species Grammomys surdaster. The sequence continues at coordinate 22,248,859 of NW_021604622.1, forward strand.
TTGCTAAGCAGGATCTTGCAGTTGCCAAGCTTCAGAGGACATTGTGCAGGTGGGGAAAGGTAGGGGGTGAGGGTAAGGGCGAGGGTCCTGGCTTCTGGCATCTCCCCCTTCTCCGTTTAGTTAGAGAAGGCATCTTATGATCAATCCCAACTATGTGAATTTTGAATTTGGATGTCTAATTATGGGGGGGTCTTAGACAAGTTCACAACCCCAAAACACTGATGTGAGACGAGTCACATCGATGGTCGAAGGCTTTAGGCTGTCGACGATGGGCAACGTCAAGGGACTCCGATGTGGGTGAAAGGAGGGTGAGAGCCCTGTCTTAGGCCATGTAGGCTGCACCCACTCCCAGCACCACGCACTCCTTTTCGGCTGCATTGGGTGGGCCCCTGGGAAGTGGACCTACAATAATCCCGTCATTGGGCTAACTCACAGCTATCCTATTCTTTATATCTCATGGCTAGGTATTGATTGTCTCGACATTGTCCCCATTGTTACATTGACATTTTCCCAGGAAATCTTCTCTTGTGTAAGCTACTTCAGTATATTCAGATCAAAAAGAATGTAGAACTGCATTGCTAAATTTCTAATGAGGTATTCTTCTGTAGATATGAAAATGCAGGTGTTCCATGTACACTGAAATATAATTTCTTCTTTCCTTTCCATGATGCTCTCTATCACCTTGACCCATCAGCCAAAATAAACTCTTCCTCAATTAAATAATATAAATGTGAATTCATGTGTTCTATTTGTGGAAAGTCTCAGGAAAAAAAATTCTGATGCTATATAAGTGTGGAAGATAATGACACTAATTTAAAAAAAAAACAAACTACCAATTAAGATTAAACCTTTTAAATAAAAACTAAAGTAAATAAATAAATAAATAAATAAAATACTACAAATCATAAACATCAACAAAACATCTGAGTTTTTATTAGTAATTGTTTCACCGGATGTATGACATTCATTTACATGACGGACATCATGGCATAATAACAGAATTTAGGGGCAGGATGAACATCCTGGACTTCGAACTACTTTGTCATCCTTTACCCACACTACTGAAAGCTGGCCCTTCCTTATTCGGACACCGCATGTATTATAGCTGACAGAGGTACTCAAATGATCTGACTTAACTCCAAGCCCTTTCGTCTTCTCAGTCCATGCTGTGCCTCACAAATTGTTCAGCATTTTGAACTAGTAAGACGTTTCATGTACGGAAGCAATACAAAAACCCAAGAGTAGCTTATCATTGCCCTACAGTGCATCTTGGAAACAGAGTAGGAGGTGAGCAGACCTTCAAGATGATTAGAACTGCTGGCACCAGGCTTCTTCATTCTTTATGACTCTCCTTCTCTTGCTATAGCCTGATTTCTTTGCCTTTACAGATTTTCTTTCCAGTGCCTTCATACCTGTTCTCTTCAAATACACCAACATGCATCACAGTCCCCAAAAGTTATTTCTACAAAACTGAGGGAGAATTCGACTAACTTGCTTGAGTCAGATTTACTCTATAGGCTTGATAAGATATTATACAAACTTAACTAATAGGGTCTGCAATGTTCCTAGGTCTTATCTTTTATTGGGAGATTAAGTCTTCTCAGAAAGGATGAATGCCTGATGAAATACATTCATATGTTGCCCGATACAACTTACCACCCATTATTTGGAAATATGTCAGAATCCATCTAATAGATAAAAGCTCCTTCACTGTCTGGTGCATAGAAGGTTAAACAGAGTTAACCACCTTGGCTCCCGCATTTATTTTAGGCTATAAATCACAAAGATGGAACGTGAACATAGGTGTCTTCAGGATACATTCTCTTTCAGTTTCAGCTTAGAGAGGTATACATAAATAAGAACCCAAGTCAAGAAATCTCACAACTAAAAAGATTAAATATTCATTATAATTTACTATTTATGACACTAGCGAATCAATTCTATTAACACTTCTGTGTACCTACTGAGTAGAATTAAAGGTCACTCAATGGGATATGAAGGCAGAATAATACAGAGCCTGCTGACAAGGGGATTGGGCATTGCTGGGGAAATAATTTATACAGAGAAAAGCTATAGGATTTAAATATGCGTGATTATTAAGTTTGTATTGAGTGGGTGCTCTAAGTGAAAGTACTTGTAAAATCACAAATCTCTATAGGTTGATGTCACTGATGAAAGGATCACAAGTTACTTGGACCTTAATTTGGAATTAATATTAGAATATTTGTTCAAAATTCATTATGAAAATTAGTTTCATTTATGTATTTTATGATTCTATGTGAAACATTAGATGGGTTTTTCTACTAGTATATATATATATATATATATATATATATATATATATATATATATATATCATAAATAAATATGAACTCTTGATCCCAAGTTTTGAAAATGAGGTATATTAAAATCATTAAAGTCTAAGATATTGGGCATGTATGATACCCTGGTTTATGTATCACAAAGAGCTATAAAGATGCTTGCAAATGTTTACAAAAAGCAGATGTCAGGAATACTGTTAGGATTTCATGCTGAAAGGCCAGTCATCAAGCATACTGCTGTAAAGCATCAGTTTTAGAGCTAATGAAATTGGACCATGAAATTTACTATCAAGTATATCAAGTTAATGTATAATTAACTTGCATAAAACATTGAGAATGTTCTAGAATATTTGAAGTCCTTCCTTGGGTTTATGAATCTTAGGTTAGGATGTGTTTAAGGGCTTCTGTAGAGAATGCATCTATCCCGATTACAATGCACAATTATTTAGAATGGAGATACTTCCTTGATCTTCTCTATATAGCCTGTAGAGAGCCACGGCAGGAAAATGATAGACAAACCATGAAGTCCTTCAACTAGGAAAGTGCTCTGCACAAAAGTTACAGCTTTCTTTTACAGGTTCTCAATTTCCTTGTTTGATTCCCAAAATAGAAAATGTAGTGAAATCTCATGTTGAACATCTCATTGGTAGGTTGACAACTGGATTTTGTACTGCTTGTTTTGAAATATGAATATAAACAAACCACACACACACACACACACACACACACACACACACACACACACAGAGAGAGAGAGAGAGAGAGAGAGAGAAGCCTTTCAGAAATATATGCACAGATTACAGAAACTTGCCCACCTCTCCATGCATACCATTTGCACACATGTTCTATTATTATACTGAAATGAGTCTCATTCATTCTTTTGTTGAATATTTTATTAATTTACATTTCAAATGTTATTCTCTTTCCTGGTTTCCCCTCCATAAAACCCCACCTCACTTCCACTCACCTGCTTCTATCTGTACCTACCTATCACCTACCACCCACTCCTGCCTCACCACCCTGGCATTTCCCTACACTGGGCATCCACAAGGCCAAGGGCCTTTCCCCCCACTGATGCCAGATAAGGCCATCCTCTGCTACATATGCAGCTGAAGGCATGGGTCCCTCGATGTGTACTCTTTGGTTGGTAGTTTAGTCCCTGGGAGCTTTGTGAGGTCCGGTTGGTTGATATTGTGGTTCTTCCTATGGGGTTGGACAACTGTTCTAGGTTGCTTTTCTGCAACTGTGATAAAGATAATAACAAAAGTCACGTAGAGAAGGAAAGGATTCACTTGGCTTACACATCCTGAGTCACAGTTCACTGTAGTAAGCCAAAAACGGCAACTCAAGACATGCACTGTGGGGGTAGGAACTGGCACAGACTGTGGACGAATGCTGTCACTTGGCTTGTCCAGGCTTCTAACCCATGGTTTTCAACTCCCCTATGGGATGAGCCATCCCAAATCAGAAATTCCTCAGGAACTGTGTACAGATCAATATGATGGAGGCAGTTCTCCAATTGCTATCCCTTCCTCTCAGATATATCTATGTTTGTGTCAAGGTGACAAAACCTAATCAGTGTAAGAACACACAGGAGGAGTTACACGCAGGAAATGGGGGGGATGTTAACATAATTTTGTTGTATATATGTGTAAGGTTCTTAAGGAAAAAGAAAATATATGTTTTGAAATTTATAAAGAACAGCCAAGTTACCTTAAGAGAACATATCATCATACCATTTGTCATGATAGAATATTGAGAAATTCTGTCAAAACGTTGAACTTTAAATGTTTCTACACAGGATTCACCTTTGGGCATAGTTTTTATTTGGAATAAAAGGAGAAGCAGTAGTTTTATAGGAAAGAGAGGGATATGAGATTTAATTAAAATATCACTTTAAAGAACAATATTGTAATAATTAGCTTTTGGCTGCTTGGCTTCTTTAATTAGGGCTTCATTTTATTCTCCCTTATTTCAGAGATTAATAATTGAGTAACCCTTGAGTGTGTAACATTATAACATCCTGTTTGACTAGATGGCTACTACTCATTGTATGTGTGGCATGAAGGATATCTGTTCGGAGGAGAGGGACTTATGTAACTGTCACAGTCCTCACAGTTGCTTTCTTCATAGAACACAGTATTTATTTAAACATCAACTTTTGCATTTGAGAGCAACTTTCTAGAAATCATTATAAAGTAGGAATGTCACTTCAAGGACCACTGTCATTGGTTATATGTGAAATTACAAGTTAAATTGGAAATTTTGAAATTGTATTCACATAGAAGTTTCAGAGATTCATGTATCCTAACAACTTTTCTGAAAGGAATATTAATAACATTAACATGTTTGATGTCTTCATACCCAAAATTGAAATTATTAATATTTCCATGATTGCATCATTGAGAAAACAAATTATTAAAATGTTCAGCGAATATTATGAAACCTTCCATGTGTAAATTCTGAGTTTAAGAGCGTGGATTTTGTTTTAACAAAATACAGAATACAAATATACATTGCTTAGTTCTGCTGTTTTTCTACTGAGTCAAAAAAATACACACTCAAAATTTCATATGGTAACATTTTTCTCATCCTTTTATTAGAGACACAGAATGATAAGACATGATGTATTTTACAAAGGCTATCTACGTTAGCACTAGGTCACTTTTAAATCATAAAAATGTATTGATACATATTGATAACTTTCAAATGCAATACATTTTTATTTATTATGTTGAGATATATAAGAAAAGAGTGCATAAACTTTTCGAATTAATGAACTTGTTCAAAAGAACCTTTGGCAATAAACAACTTCTGCTCTTTTTATTTTTCTTAATAAAGTGTCTTTAAGATACAGAAACAAATCACTCTCTATGTATCATGATGCTACCTGGTAGCTGTTTCTAGGGACAACATTGGCCAAATGCAAAACCCATGACTGTAGCATTGCACAAATGAGGTCCTTAGAGAGCTGACACACTTGTAACTCTGCATTAAATCATGTTGTTACCCGAGTCAGTGGTAAATCAAACTGAATAAACTTTCTTTCCCTCAGAATGCACTGTTTAGATTCATGGAAAGGCATTTATCAAACAGCATTTCAGTGATATTTTTTAAAAATATGAAGTTCTATTGCCTAAATTACGTAATGTCAAGGTATATATATATATATATGGTGTCCTCATCTATTCTGTGCCTATAACATAAAAATGCCTTATTAAAATTTCATTTTCTTTTCTAAATTTAAAAATAACAACTCTCACAATGGATGTATCTACCTAGCAGGATGAGATGAGTCTGGTGACTGTTGGTAGAAATTTACAAAAGGTAGATTCAATTTAGTAGAGGTAAGTCTGTTGATAGTATAGTGGTGAGGTTATTGTATGATAAAACTTTTCATAAGAAGTCACAGTAACAACTATTCATTCCAGGTAGGGAGACCACAAAGACTAAAATATGGGTACCCCCAAAGTCCAACTTGCTGAAACAATATATTTTATTGGGTTTACTTATAAGAGCAGAAATGATTCAATGACAGCTTCATCACCATAGCCCATCCTGGCATGGGTGATCACTCACAAAAGCTGCAATCCTACAGCATTCTACACAGCCTTTAGGCAGTTCAAGAGGTTGGAGAATATCCTCTCCAAGTGAGTGATCAAAGTCTCTTTCAAGCAGTTCCACTGGTTTCTGTTTCTCCCAGTCAGGTTGTCTGTTCTGTCTTCTTTAGAGCTACACTTGTTTATTATTGGGAAGAAGAAGCCTAGTGAATTTGCTCATTTTTATGGATTTACTGGAGCTATTTTATGTTGTCTTCTTCTGGCTTAAGAAACTTATTGGAAGTGTGGAATGTTTCAACCTAGAAGGCAACTTACTGAACAGATGGGAGACAGGGATGTGGTGATCCTGCTATCTGTGAGTCTTCATGTAAAATAAGGTAGCATAAAGCCATTACTGAAGAATTTTGTTGGGTATACAGACACTCTAACAATTCTAATTTTCCCAATCAGTGACTAGAGTTCTTTCTCATGTTAGAATCTTCACCTTATTTTTTTGAAATTTTGTTTTTTAATTTAAATTCTTTCCTAAATAGTGTGTGTGTGTATGTGTGTGTGTGTGTGTATGTGTTGATATATACTTTCCATTCCACTGGATCTGTTTATCAGTTATAAATATCTTTGATTGGCATCTTTAGAGGTTTCAGTTAACTGTTCTTTTTATCTATGAACAGCACTGATTTGATTCCTGTCTTTTAAAATTAACTTTATTTTGTTTGACTGACTGGTAGTTTTAAATAGTAGTACAAATACTATATTTAATAGAAATGCAAGACTGAGTATTATTATTTCTTCCTCTAAAATGATTCTGAGAATTTTATATATGTTTACTGTATTCACATTTCTACCCTTCTTTCTTGATGACTGTGATGAAGTGGAGAGTTTAGAACATTGAATACTCATTAACATATTTTGTCCACTTATGGATTTTGTTTTTAAAACTGTCCTGTTCCTTAGTCCATTTATTGCTTGGCACACCTGTTATCAGAAACTTTGGGGAGCCTTATATTGGCTGTTATATATTGATGAGTCAATTGGTATTTTTTCTGTGGATTCTTATATTGTTATTAAAAATCATTCATTTCCCCTTTCTATTTTTTCATTCAAACTCAGTCATGGACCCTCTAATTAACTCTCTTTCAAATTCATGAGTTCTCTTTGATTGTTGGTTGTCATAAACCCACACACATACACATAAAATCTTTGTGAACTCTTGTTAGGAATTTTTTTGGTTTAATTAACTAGGGGTTGTAAATTCACCTCCAGTAATCATGATTTCATTATAACTCAGTAGTTAGTTCAATTTTCTGTACCAAACATGCTATCCCTCTTGTGGAGTGGGTCTTAATTCCAAGCAGAGAGCTGTTGATTACAACCAAGGTATATCTGCTACTATTGTACCCGCAGGGCTAATGTGCCATGACATTTGTTGATGTGGTTTATAGGTATCAAACCTGGGTATGAATGTTGATTGTTTCACTTCTTTAACAGCTCACTTGGTACCTTTTGCCACTATAAAAGATAGTCTTCATGGAGGGAATACTCAGGTCATTTCCAGCTCAGAGGTCTTTGAACCCTGTTTCTGAACTATTTGGTATCTTCATCAATAGAGACTCTTCTTCTACCTCTGGCAGGTAACTATGGGCAACAGCAAACATCTGTATGTTTTAGGAGTCTCATGTTATTTTAAAATTTTCTATTTTTTCTACTTGATTCATTGTCTGTCCAAGAGTAGCTGTTGCTTTAATTACAGGAGTTTTATGAACTTTCTGAAACTATTTTCATTACTCATTTCTAGGGTCCTTTTGGGAAGTCTAATATATAATCTCTCTTGGAAATTCTGTGATCTTGACAAAAAATGTGATTCCTACAATGTTTTATAATCATTGCTCTGTGTATGTATATTAGATTCTTCTGTTTTAAAATGTTAAGTGTTATGTTCCCTTAATACTTCAAAGAATGATGTTTCAATAAGGATGATGCATTCATTGTGGAAGCAGCGATACGGACATCCTACCGAACTGGTGTGTGATGGATGGTGTCTTCATGTCCCTTAACATCTATGAATATTTGCTTTATGCTTAGGAACTCAGAGAGGGTGCAGTTGTAAGTATAATCCCTAAATCCTCTTGATAGATTGATGACTACATAATGTACTTGTTTTACTCTTAGGATAGATTTTTTTAACCTAATTCCTGTTTTGTGTGATATACTTGTAAGCTATCCATGTTCTCTTGGTCTTCAACTTAACTGAAGAATCTTTATCTTTGCTTTATACTTCTTAAAGCTGCAGAGGTTCTTTTCCTAAAGATGATGAATATATATATTTCATTATTATTCTTTTACATTTCTTTAGCCTCTCTCTTTCTCTCTCTTTCTCTCTCTCTCTCTCTCTCTCTCTCTCTCTCTCTCTCTCTCTCTCTCTCT
>NW_021604622.1:22257173-22440542 GCF_004785775.1 Grammomys surdaster
TCTCTCTCTCTCTCTCTCTCTCTCTCTCTCTCTCTCTCTCTCTCTCTGGAGAATTTAATCTAGTCATGAATTTGTAAGTAGGATTTGTCATTGCTATTTACTTACTGATATGTTTGTCAATGATAGTTTTCATACATGACAACAATACCTAAATATTAACTTTAATGCTTTAGCCATTTCACTGTATTTAAGCATACACTGATTTGTAAAATTCACCTAATGCTGCTTGCCTTGGGGCACTCTCTACTTGTGCATATGACTATTTTCTATCTGCTTTTAGTATTTCTTGTTTATTAATTTTGTTTCTTCCTTTCCTATTGAGCCAAAGAGAATGGTAAGAGAACATTATTTATTGTACCTAAGATGGATATAAGCTTGGTATCTACTGATAGATGCAATGACAAACAGTTGTGTAAATAATAAATTGTTGTTTGGAATCTTAAAAAAATAATTTTACACTGTGATTTGTTTAAGTAAGAGTAAACCTATAGGATGCTGTACATAGTAAAATACATGAGACAGAAAAAAATATGATCTTGCATGTGGATTTTTAAAATATTTTTTTAAATTGAATTAATAGAAAAATAGAAAAATAAGAATTTTCAGGTCTTAATGTAAATTAGAATTATCAATAACCCTTTCTCTACAGGAATCAGTGCAATTATAAAATGTAGATACTTGACATATAGCATGAGTTTGGATAAGAGCAACATTTGAAATTTGCTAGGAGATTGGAATCATAGATATGCCAATTAGTCTGTGGAAATCACTGCATAATGTATACAAGTAATAGAGTTGAGAGTGCTAACTAAACACTGGAATATGAAACTTGTACAAATAGCTTACAACATGCTATTAAACAATACCGCATTTCTTTTCTTGAGGAGATATTAAAACCCATTTTTTCATCATAGATAGGACACCAATATTAGACCTGAGAAGATACTCTATCTACGCCTAGCTTAACCAATGTATGAATATATGGGTGTTACTAACAAGATTATAAATTGGGGTTACAGAGTACAGGTCAGTGGTTACTAAGTAGAACAGTTGTGTCATTGTGAACTGCATGACAGATTGGGAGATGTCCTATAAATTCTGTAATCTTTGAGTCTCTCCGTAGGATGTGTACACAGCCTGTTTCTCCATCAACTCTTCACTACTTTTGTGAGCTTTGGGAAGAGTGTGAACCTGTATGTTTCATGTGTTTTGTGAATTTTCTAAGCTTAGTTAGCTTTCTGAGTCCTTCTAGCCTCATCCCTCTCTTTGGGGGGAAATACTTCAAATTCTAGGAGGTGGCTACAGAGCACATTTCTGATAATACATACGCTACTCATCATTTATACTCAAGAACACTTTATAAAAAGGCAAAATACTAGAACAATATTGCTTTAGAAAATAGGCTTAAACTACTGAAATTCAATGTTTCAATATGTCTTACTTATAACTTATCTTTAAGAAATATCTGAATATGTATTTACTTTACCAAGGTTAAATTTTAAATATTGAAGGTATCCTTCCCTGAGATCTTTCTCTCTCTCTCTCATGAAGTAGGTACAGGTAAAAATTTCATGTAATTTGATAAAAATATTATTAAAAGTTAAATGTTAGAGGAATTGAAAATACAAATCTAAATCATAGAATATTTATTAATAAGTCTTAGAATTAAGTGGTTTTTTACTCTTATACATTTTAGAAATAAATCATTCAGGAATTAAATTGTACTAATACAGGAAATACCTACACAAGCTAAGAAATATACAGAGTCAATATAACTTAGTGTCATTATTCTTGTGCACAGACCCACTGATTAAGATAGTATTATAACATGCATTGTGCGTGTGTGTGCGTGTGAGGGGTTTGGGTGCATTGGTGAGTGGAAGAGCACGCTGTCAGAGAGTGGGGAGGGGAAATGGAGAGAAGAAATCTGGGAGGAGTTACTTGGAAGGAGACATTTCGAATGTAAATGATTTAATAAAAAACATAAAAAAGATAGCGTCATAGCACGCTCTGTTATAATGGTGTGCTCTCATTTTCTCTTTTAATATAAAGTTATAAATTATTTATTTTGCATTCAGTACTTCACTTAAATACAGATGAATTTCAACAATTGATTCCTACTATTAGAATTACTATGTCCCAATGTGCCAAATTTCTATAGGTTAATTGTAGATCTCTTTTATACCTCCTCACCATCACTTTTTCTCTTTTAAAGTGAAACTTTTTCTCTTTAATTTAGATTACTTATCAGGAAAAACAATCCTCCTCAGTCTATTACAGTTGGATAGTTGTTCACAAGGGAGCTCACCTCTCCTCTTTCCATGATCATGGTACCCATGCATGAAATTAGTTGATAGGTATTAGGAGACTGTATAGAGAGCTTCTAAGGTTGGTAACTATTCATATAAGGAGGAGGTTTTTAAGATGGAGTGGTAGAGAGAAGGCAGAAATGAAAATTTTCCAATTCATGAGTACACAACCAACACACCATTTAATGGTGACGGTCACTCAGGAACATTCTCACCCATTGTCCTGGAACAAACATAGTGTGCTTTTCATAATCTCATAGAATTAACAGAATATTTGCACTATTACTATATGTGTATTTCTCCACAATTAATTACACTGAACCCAAATCCATGTCTGACCATCTTAGTTCCACAATGAAATTCTTAGAAAGAAAACACATTTAGCGAGCAAGAAAGTTAAAGAGATTATGACATTAGATCAGAAGCGAGTTACTACATATAACAGAGAAGAGAGATCATTACTCACTCACATCAGAGTTATTTACTGTTTTCATGTTGCTTTTATTTTAACAGGCCCTAAACAGGAAGGGGGAAGTTTTCAATTCACATTTGTTATTAACGTATCCTTTTTATGGTGATTAAAGTCAAATCAACATTTAGACACCAGTATTTGAAACAGGAAAAGCCACAGAAATTTTGAGAACAAATAATTAAAAACAAGAAAAGTCAGTGCATATATAAATGTATCCTTCAAGAAAACTAAATCAAAGGGAGATTTTCATTAATTAGGGAATTAATTGAGGATAATGACATTCCACATATACTGAGCCAATAAAACAGCTTCTAGGTACATGTTTCCCGTACTACCATTGACTAACAAAATGATCTCTGGAGTCTTAACTAAAACATACAAGGCATTATAGAGCATGAGAATATCAACAATTCTGGGTTTTATAGGAAAGAAGTAGGAAAAGGAATTAGAAAAAAATGTTAGAGGGCTTCCAGGACATAGCCAATATCAGCCATCCATTTTCTTGAACATCATTCCAGTTGCTGAGTTGAGCCTAGCCTTCAATATAAGGATCTGTTCTAAAGAACAAATTTGGCTCCATAGAAGCTACTCACCCCAGATTTTCTGGATGCATACATTCAACAATTACTTACAGGTCAGTTACTGATTATCTAGTGTTGTCCTATATTCTGAGAGTCCTGGAGAAGCAGAAGTTCCATGGTTGTGGTTAAAGCACGGGAGATACGGAATTTCAGGAGAGATTGCTAACTCGGACAAATTTTACCTTACATATTTTATTACACAATGAACCATCAAGTTCAAAATATTGTTTGGCACACAAATTATTCATAAATGTCTTCAAATATGTGCTAATTTGGCCTTGATTAATGTCTTCATCAGTATAGAATTTTGTGAAGAGGGCACTTACATCAAAACAAGTCATAAAATATATGTATGCATTTATGTTGTCAAAGATATTGAAACCATTTCAGAAACATATATGATTTTGAAACAAAAATATCGTTCAATCATCAGAAAAGTGTAAGATTTTAATCTTTACTATGAATTATTTGTAGCCATTGAACACAAATACTGCTCTTAATTTCATCTGACTCATGGTTGGAGAATGCTCTATGTTTACCATTTTATGGAAGTCTCAGGGCTATTTCTTCTCCCTGTGTCTGTAAAACATGTTTAAAATGAGGATATAAAATTAGATAACATTTACTTTGTATGCAAGATTACAATAATCCTCTCATCTAAAATGATCAGCATCTAGGGAGTAAAGTGGTCATTTTGCTATCAGCAGATCAATGAAATTGGAAATATATTCTTTTTCCACATAAGGTGGCTTTTGTTATATGTTAATTGAAATACCCTGGTATACCAGGGGATTGAAACCTGAATGTTATCCTAAACCCCAGTGAGTGAGACCAGAATTATTAAGGGAGTCAAAGAAATGTGCTTCTAATCTCACTTCGTTGTTACTAGTGACATATTCTTGTACGAAATTTGGCTTTTCTACATTATGTTTTCACATTTTTCTTTGATGATCATCCTGGTATTGTCCATGTCTGAAGGGTCTTAGAGGGCATCTCTGAAATTTTAATTAATTCTAGTTCTTTTGTCTATCTTTTAATAATTATAACAACTTTATAATTTTAGAGAGAATTGTTATGGATAACTGACGATTCATAGGACTCATAGGAAGTTTGCATCCATAACACAATAAACAAATTTATTTAACAAATTTATTTAACAAAGTTAATAAACAAATTTTAGTTTCTTTCCGTCTAGAACAGCAGTATAATTAAGTCTGTGCATTGTGGTAAATCACATTTGTAAAGTTTGGAATTTAAGTTCAATTTCAAAAAAATCTCTCCCTTTTCTGAACCATTTTGTGATGAATGTGTTAGTTTAGACTGTGCTTTATTTTGATAATAATAAAACAATTGTTACTTTTATTGTGTGGCATCAGATATTAATTCTAAATTCCTTAATCAAGGAAAAAAAAACTTACTTAAATTTGTTCTAAAAATGTATCATCAAGTGACTAGAATTTAATCAATAAAACTATGACTGAATTAAGAAAATACTTGCACCATAAGTTTAAAGACAGATTTCAAATGCACAGGACCTACATAAAATCTGGGCAAGCATTCCAGACATCTGCAATCTCACTGCTTGGGAAACAGAGACAGGATCCTAAGGCTACCTGGCCAGCTTGAGTAGCCAAATCGCCAAGTTCCATGTTTATGGAGAGTCCCTGACTCAATAAATAAAACAGATTGTAGCCAAGCAAGACACTGGATGTCAACATCGGGCCTTCACAGGCAAGTAAACATATTTGCCAATGTATCCCTCCTGCCACATACAAAGACTCCACACGAATGACACCAGGCAAAAATTATTATAATTATTATAGTGAAACTGATGAGTTTTAGAAAGACATCTTATTTAATAGTAAAGTCTTTACTTAAATATATTTGCAATTTTACAACAGAATTCTAAAATTTCTAGTTCTTAAAGAAAGGACATGGAATAGATGATTACTCTTATTCACATGGGATATTGCATTCTTGAATTAGAAAATGGATCAGTAGTGTCTACCATTGATAGAAATAAATCATTCCTGAAATGTAAAAATATTAATATCAGTGTGAATGGTTTTCCCCTTGGGTCTTTCAATCTTACACTGGTCCGTTATTTGGAAAAAAAAATTAGGGAATGGATTAGAGAAATTGTTTGGCATTATGAAAGGAAAGTGATGTCTACTCTCTGGTTATCAGGTCCATGCTCTCCGGTTATCAGGTCCATGCCATATCACCAATCTCACATCAGTACTTCCTCTTTAGGACAGAAGTTTGAAAGTAGCCAACAGAGGAATTCTGTATTTGTCCTTTGATCCACAATGCCTAGAATATCTCATTAAAAAAAGAAATAAAGATAGTTTATAGCAAACACAAACTCATGCTTTAACTCATTTATAAGAACTTCAAATCAATGTCATGTCCAGGTTGGCAAAGTTGGTCCTGGAGGATTTTTCCAACATCCTCCTAGAATAGAAATCATTTCACACAATTTTTAGTGTCTTATTTGCCCGCTCTTCACATCACATTAAGGACAAATATACTAAATTCCTCCATATGTTATTCTCATCTTCAACACTCCAATTTTCTTTCAGTGTTACACAGGAATGTTTCTCTAAGCCCTGGGGGGCGTTGACTGCTGTTATTTTGCTTTTTATTTTCTCCTGTTTTTGCTTCAATTTAAGAGCATGCAATATTTTGCTGTTCATACACTCATTTTAATTTTTGCACAACTTCAGTTTTCTTTTGCTTGACAATAGACTTAAGCTTAACACATTTCCTATGTTAAAATATTTTGGGAGTATTTTTGGCTTTACATGCTATAATATGATTCATTTCTAAAAATTTGAGACATTTATTTAACAAAGCAAACTTCACAGTAAAAGAAGCAAAAATTATAATGTTAGAAAAACTTTATAGCCTAAGAAAAAGACACAAAAGCATACAAGCAAGCAAGCAAACAAACAAACAAACAAACAAGATAGGAGGGTCCTTGTTTAAAACTTACAAAGAACTGCAAGGCAAATTACGAAACTATTCAACCAAGCACAGATTCTTCTGAGAGCAGGCCCTCATGAGCATACAAGACACCTCCTATAAACTATATTCCACCTAACTATCTCCTGGGTTGAAGGCAAGGAATGAAGATGATATTGGAGGATATTTGGTTTTTGTGGCATTTTAAAAGAATTGTAAAACTATCAATAGTCTCAGCCACTGTGTATTCATGGTTGCATTGGCCATAGTTTGTTCTGAACTGAACTATTCACAACCATCCTCCCCTTCTTCTAGCTTTTTCAAATTTTGCCCCTCTGCTTCCGAAATATTCCCTAGGATTGGCAAGGTATTCCATACATGGCCTATTTAAGCCCCAGGATTCAACAGACACTTATTTTCAGTACTTTGACCAGTTACAGTTGCTATTTTAACAATTCACCCTGTAAAAAGAAGCTTAAGACTAAGTGTAGCATTTCCGCATTGGTATAATAACACATATTTGGAAGGCAGTTTGACTACATGTTTGTTTAACAAGATTTCAGTTTTACATTCTCCATTTTGACGATGTATTTCTCAGCAATAGGGTTTCATTAAGTTTGTAGTATTAGGTATCATGATGGTTATTCTTGGTTGTCAACTTGACTACATCTGGAGGGGGGCACACTTATGAAGGATTTTTGCTTAATTTATGTAAAATGATCCACTTCTATTCCAGATCTTTGAGGTAAGAAGACACACCTTCAACTCAGAAGGTGAGTTTGGAAGACACACGTTTAATCTAGTTCATTGGAGCTGGGAAAACCTACTTTTTATCTGGGTTGTACCTTCTGATGGAAGACTATATAAAGACATGGAGAAGAAAGACTTTTTTCTTTGCCTGCTTATTCTTGCCTTTCTAACATGTTCATTCCTTCACTGGCATTAGAGCTAACTTCTTCAGGATTCCAGTGTCAGCTGAAGACAAGCAGAGACATCCAACCTTCTGGGCTGAGCAACTAGTGGATTCTTAGACTTTATATTCATAGCCATTCATATGTTGGATTTACTAGGCCATGGCCTATAAATCATTCTATTACACACACACACACACACACACACACACACACACACACACACACACACACACACACATCATTATGTAAGTTCTGCTACTCCAGAGAACCTTGACTAATATCAGCATGAATTTATCCCCAAGGAGTAAGTTTCAAATTTAGCCAAAAGTGATTTGTTATTCTTCAAAAAAGTTATGATAAAATTGCATCTTTAAGCATGACTTGGGTGACTAGGAGATGGATATTATAGTATACATAGTCTGGGTAAGTTTGTTGATGATTTAATTTTAAAATTACTTTCCTTAAGCAAAAAATTAAATAAAGCTTTAATTGTTCTGCCCCAGTTCTCTTTATACGTAGAGCCTGATTCAGAGATCCTGATATTGTCTGGAGTATACTACAAATGTGTAATGTGTATTCATGCCCTTGACCTTTTGACTCAGCTTTCCAATGTAAAGTGGTAACAATATTCTGTTTCACAATGTATATCAATTTATATAAAAGTATCATGAAGACTGAGAACACAGAACTTACCTACATCACCTCTATTCTGACATCCCTGAATCTAGATTATTCATTTGTAGTCATTGCACAAGTATCATTTAAATTGATTATCTTTAAAAATATTATAAATTTTTAAAATTTAGAAAAAATGAAATATGAATAAACTAGGCACATAGAATGGTTAGAATTGTTAATTCAGTAATAGCTGCCTTAATACTAAAAATGTGTACAAAAGAAAATACTTTTTCTGTAGAAAAATTGAAGAAAATCTAAATAGTTTTGCAAGCAATTAACATAATTTTATACTCCTTTATACAATCATCTTAAGAAAAAACATAGCTCTTCATAAAATTGTTCCTTAGCATCTGTATTACCTCATGCAATTCTTTATCTTTTTATATCATCTTCTCAGTGTTGATGTGCAAGGATTTCTGTAACTTTATAAGAAAAATACTGTTATTCATAGTTTGACAGAAATTCTAAATTGCACAAAGATTTCTCCTTGAAATGCAAGTCTTTTTTTTAGAAGAGACTTGCAGCCAATGTGGAAGTGCTGAAAAATTCATTCCCCACAGAGTATTGGATATGAAAATGTTTCCATTTATTCTCTAAGAATATTATCATATATTTGCTACCTATAAAGGGTAAATCATGAAGCATACATGTCAGAATTATATCAAACTGCTACATTTGATATCATTCCTGATTTTCAGATTGCAAAGACAATGTAAAGTTTTCTGTAAGGAATGCTGCATTTCATATATGTTGACATTCACATACTCATGTATTTTTGTATGCACATATATTTAATTATAATATTATGCTACATATATTTCTACAAATTATGTTTTTAATACATTATATTTAATCATGCATTTAAGTAGTGATTACTGTAACTGTATATCTTTGTGCTTTTCTGAGAATTAATTTATCTAAAAATTTATATTTCAAGCTTCTGGGATTTGACAGTATCACCCACATGCCACCAGTTTTCTGCAGAGTCTCTCGAGCTAGTCTCTCAATATGGCTCATAGGCATGAGTAAGGAATTCTTTCAGCTTTCCTGGTGTCCCTCATTTTTGATTGTTTCCAAAGTCCAATGAGTGTTTGCCAGGGATGCTGCACTTACCTCATATGATCTAGAGATTCATTTCCTCTCCATCCATTTGGGGCTCACCTGAGTCCTGCTGTCTGCCTGTCAAATATTTCTGCCGATTTACAGTAACTACGACCAAGGAACACTACAAACAGCTACATAAAACTTACCCCTAGAAACTTGATCAACTGGCCCCATGTGCTGGAGAATAGATAACATATGAACATTCTCAGGATAAAGCTGTAGCACTCTTTACCAGATGAAAAAGAATGTCAGCTTCTCAATAATACTATGAGATACTACTCCTATGAAGATTGTGAACACTTCTGCTGAAAGAAGAAAGGTGACTTGAACAAGAAAAAAAGGAAAACTTACCCAAGACATTTATCTGAGGTTGACATATCCTCACAAAAAATTTTCTTGTAACAGGACTTCTCCAAAAATTAGGACTACAAAACTGATGACAATTAACAAAAATAACCTAAAATTTGCAGACTGAGACATCAGAAGAATGGTCATAAATATGCTCAGACAAATCAATGAAGGCATGAACATGCTTCAAGGGACAGAAGTAAGGATATAACTAAAATAGGAATATTGATCCAAGAATTAAAGCTAGCATTCAATAAAGAATTGTTGAAGATTGCTCATACTGAAATTATGTGGGAAATGAAAATCTCAGTAAACTAAATAAAAATCTCAGGGTAAAACCTTACTGGGGCAATGGGTTATGTGAAAAACCTAGGACTGGAAGACAAGGTATAGTAAATAGATCATGTTGTAATGCTTATATATTTTGAAAAATATGAACATTGGAGATTTCTGGGATACCATGAAATCAACTTTCAGATCATAGGCACAGAAGAGTATTCTCACTAAAACATAGAAGAAATGTTCCAAACCTAGAGAAAAAGATATCAATTCACACATAAGAAGCTACAGAATACTCACTATACAGACAGGACTCCAAAATAAACTTGTATTATTGTTAAAAATATTAAAATCAGAGGAAAAGCAAAGGAAACTGAAATCTATGATAAATATCATGTCACTTAAAAATGCTCCATTCAAAACAATATTTGTTTATTTGATACTTTTATAGCCACAGTTGTCTAGAAAAGTAAATTCCACGTTCTGAAAGATGACAGTTGTCAAACCAGACTATTATACTAGGCAAAACCAACTATTAAAACTTATGGTGAAATAAAACTTTAAGTGATAAAAGTAGATTAAATATTAGCACTGTGCCAGTTCTATAGAAGACACTAGAAGGGATGATTCAATATTAAGAAAAGGATAAACACATCTCAGGGTAAGAAGTGAATAAATAAATAACTCTGAGAAATTTCCAGTACAGAACTAAAACCACACAACAAAAAAAAATCATCAAAATCACAAAACTGATACACATTTGTAATTAATAACTTCCCATATTAACAAATATCCATTACACAATAAAATGGCAAGAACTAGTAGGCTGGATTACTACATAGGATAGATTGTTTTACAAGCTCCAAGAAATGTACTTCAAGGTCAATGACAGACAAAAACATACAACTAAAATGATGGGGAAAAAGAACCTCGCAAATGTAAATCAGGAGGCAAGCATACACACCCACTAGATTCTAGTATCTGATGAAATGGCTTTCAACTGAAAATATGTGAGAAGATAAAGCTCTTTTCTCACTCATTGAAGCACAAAGAACTAAGTAGATATTCTAACACTTAATGCAGCAAAAACTACTAAGTGTAAAATACAGATTACTGTCACCAACAAAAAAGCTTGTAATATGAGGGAAAACAACACTTGTAATATAAAACAATTAGGGGAGAATACTGAGAGCTAAATGTTTGAGCAGGGTGGGGTTGAGGAGGCTACAAGAAAGGCGGAATAGTAAAGCATTCAACCCAAACAAAAGATCTATGAAACCTATCAATTTGTAACTTAATTTAAATGATTTAACTAGTTTAAAGATACTATGCATAAGTAAACATTGCTGATCCCAGAAGACAGGAAATTAAATAAAAATCTCAGTGCCCAGGTTTAACTTCCCTGTGAGTTTTTGGTCATAGATACCCCAATTATATCCTCAAAAAATACAGTCTATAGACATCACTCTTGGTTGCTCATAATAAATAGATGGAACCTATTCCTGAAGATAACATGCATTTTGTTTGTAGAACAGAGAAACTGTTCTTAAACTGAACAGCAAATTTCCTTTTGGGTAGCTTTTGTAGTGCTACAAGATGCTATGTAGGCTTCTGAAGGTAACAGACAAGTATGCTTACATAGTGCTGGACAATTTGCATACTAATATACCAACCTGCCAGACAAGATATGCCTACTCATGCAATACAGGCAAGACTGGTTATGGGAAGAAACAACCACTCTTAATTGGATTTGAGACCTGCATCATAGGAGCAGGTAAAAAGAATGTAGAAACAGGATGTTGTGGAAGAGTTCTGTGCAATATTAGCCTCTGAACATAGCACAGTACTAACATAGATAATCATCAGCTATGATTATCTACCTTAATGTGATGAATAGAGTTAGTAACTCCATTGTGTGTGACACAAAGGGGCTCTCAAGGTCTCCCCTTTGGATGAGGAGCTATTGGCAGTTGACAGCTGCTATGGGGTGTGGCAACTGGTAGAACTGCATACTCAGTGAATGACCCCAGTATCATACAACATGGGCAGTGTTAATCAATTCAATGTGTTAAAGATGCATACATGAAAACATACACACACACACATACATACATACATACATACATACATACATACATACATATGGGGAAGAGATGAAATTAGAGTCCTGAGGGAAATTTAAGGGAAGATTGATTGATATATATTGGGTGTGTGTGTATATGTGTATATGTATGTGATATGTTAGCATTCCACAGTTACCTTCCTGTCCATGATTCTTAGAACACTGTTCAGAACAGCCAAGATATCAAATCAAAGCTCGTCACCAGATAAGTGGATAAGTAATACATAGCATATATTCACAGGACTTTGATTTAGTTACAAAGGAGAATGAAATTACCACCTTCACTGGAAAAAGAATAGAAGGTGATATCATCATGTTGATCAAAATATGACAAGCTCAGAAAAATGAATATAAGATGTGGTACTTTGAATAACAATGTCCTGCATAGGCTCAGGTATTAGAATAGTTGGTACTTCACTAGTGGGGCATTGGTAAGGCTGAGGAGATGGGGCCTGGCTGCAGGACGCATATCCCTGGGGATGGGTTTTTGAGTTTATAACTCTCTCTACTCTGCCCTTATGATAAACAATATGATTGTTCAGCTTCCTAGTCATTTCACTGTGCCAACTACTCACCGACATGCCGTAGCTCCTTAACGAATTCTTACTCCTTTGAAACTATAAGCCTAAATAAACCCTTTCTATAAGTCACTTTTTTCATGGTATATTATATCACAACAGAAAATTAACTACATTATTTTTTTTTCATATTCCAAATCTAGACAACACACACGTGAAATAAAAAGGTGTTAAAAACATCTAAAGTTAAGGAAAATAAAAGAGAATAATACAGACAAGAAATGTAAAATATTAGATTTTCCATGCTTACCATGTCTGGAACCTATATTTTTATGTATTACATGTATACATATATATGTATACACTATACATACATGTATATGTATATATAATAAAATCAGTAGGAAGCCCATTTATATAAAGAGGAAAGCTGAGACCCACAAAGGTAAGAAAGCTAAAGACAAGCAAGTTTCAATAATTTCATATGAATGCAAATATCACAATAAAATACTATTTTGTATCCTTACTTTTTAAAAATGTATCTAAAAGTATAATAAAAAATTAAATTTTTTTCTCTTCAAAAAATGGCTCTGAGTAAAGTGCAGACCAACACGTACAGAGTTTGATAGTGATTATGGTTTTTACTATTCATTATCTAAATATGAAGTTTTATATTTTTAAAAGGGTATTAAATGATAAATCCATTGATAATATTTAAATATTTTAAAAATCATAAGGCAGGATCTATTCTAAATCTTTAAGATAATGTGATAATGTAAAAAGCATATGTAGGATCTTGAGATTTAAATAATTTTCATGGGAATTACAACTTTATAGCATTTTTTTCCCCATGCCATGTGAGTTCCCTTGCCTGGGAGTATATATTTAATGTTCAGTTATTGTTTAAATATTTTCTATTGTGCAAATCTCCATCCTATTGAAAATCTACATGAATTAACGGCTACATTTTTATTTCTCATCTAGTAAACAGAAGCCACTAATTGTAGTGGTGGGAAGTGATTGAAGGATGTGGGCAGGTAGAGTCTGTAAATGACCATTGTCAAGGTCACTCATTGCGAGATGATTATTACCACATATGGAGTGCAAAACTTCCTATGTGCAAAGAAATAGCTCATTCCGTAACTTGAATCCTAACATTCTAATTATCTTATTCCTTAGTTGATTTCCTAGCTACTTTTCTATTTTTCTTCAGAGACACAATGATGAAGGCAGTTTATAAAAGAGAATTCGTTGGGCCTCATAGCTCCATTATCTTCAAAACAGGGACCATGGAAGCAGGCAGGCAGGTATGGGCCTGAGCAGTAGCTGAGAATTTACAACTTAACCCTGCAATTTGAAGGCAGAAAGAGAAAACTAACTGGGAATAGAATATGATTTAAAAACCTCAAAGCCTACTTCCAGTGCAACACCTCCTCCAACAAGACATTATCTTCTAATTCTTCTCAAATAGTTGGAATCACCTCGAAACAGTCAAATATATAATCAAATGGTAGCCATTCTCACTCAAACCACCACAATTTGTCACTAAATAAGATATGGGAGGCAGAGACCACTGTATGTATATTCTATTTGGAAAGGTAAAGTTTCAGGGACACTGTCAACCACCATAGTCCATGGAAGGTTCTGGTAACATCTTGCTGGTTCATGCAAGTAAATGCTTCTACCAAAAGCAATCCCAGCACCTAGGCAAAGCAGAGACTCAATAAGAGCCATGGCAATGCTTGAGTTAAGTAAATTGTTTTGTGTTGCAAGCACATATCTCCTGAAAATATGGAATATACCATAAAATGGAAAACTATTTAGCCATAAGCATTGTTCTGATACATGCTGCAATGCAGATCAACTTTAATACAGTGCACCAAGTGAAAGAGCTGGAGATAAAGGATAGCATGGAATTCTGCAGAAAGGGTCTGAAACAAAGCAATAGCCACATGTCAGAGAACTGACCTCTTATAATCTTTCTTTATTGATAGTTTTGCATATGTGTATAATGAATGTGATAATATTCCCCATTTCTGTCCTCCAAATACTCCTATGATGATGACACCAGCTCTCATAATAATGAGACAATGTTTAATCAGACAGCTGAAATTACATAGTGTGCAGTTTATTTCTTCAAATAGGTATGAGTATATCGAGAAGAAACGTATAAACCTCCATGAACAAATAGTAAACTTTTTGGAAGGGGTTTGATCCCTAGTTATGTCCAATCGATAGGCAAAGACTTGTAGAGAACAATACTCAACATCTACATAGTGTCTAAAAATACAAACTAAATGAATAAATTGGTAAAAGTGATTCATGAAAATGATAGAGAAATAGAAAATTAAGAGTTTCTATTCCTTAACTCTATAGAGTAGACGTGTTCACTGAGATAGAACACAGACACAAGCACACTGAACAAGAGGATAGAAGAGGGTCATCTTGTGAGTAAAAAGTTTCTGTGTGAAGTACGGAAACTTCTGGAAATAGGTGGTAGTAGTCCTTATACAGTGTTGTAACTGTAATTAATGCCTCCAATATTTTCATTTAATAGTTAATATACTCATTTCATATATAAATATATGATTATATGTATATAATATACATATATTGTAATTTATCAAAAAGTTAAATATAGTTAAGGATGAATCTGGACACCAACATGACATACATTACATTTTTGCTTTGGAACATTCTGAGGGATTCAATTTGAGGTTCTATCTTAAACACTCAGACAGAAAATATTGGTTAAAAGTGCTTTGTCTTAGCCAAGGAATACACTAACATCCTGCTGTTGCTCTGAGAAATAGTATAGCCATGAAGATTATTAACAGGTATGTAACAAACATAACCTATAGTCTGGCATTTCAAACGCTGTTTTAAATGGAATTTTATAAAATTTTATTTTTTTTCTTGTTTCCACCTGCATCATGACTACTTGTAACTTTAGCTCAAGGGAATCCAATGGCCTTCAGGCATCTGCTCTTACCTCTCCCCCTCCTTCTCTCTCTCCCTCTGTAACAACCCGTTCTGCTGCTCCAGTCCATGGGTCAGGGCCTAGCAAGAGAGAGAGTGGGGACAGAGACGTGAAGAATGGAGACAAGACAGGGAGTCTGATCTTGTTTCTTCAAGTCTCTCCTCAAGTCTCTCCTCAAGTCTCGCCTCAAGTCTCTCCTTTAATGAAAGGAAATCATGGGTATATATAAGCACAAGCAGGGGAACATAGCTGAAGACACTTTACCACGTGCACCCTGCAGCTGGGGGCAATAAACAACAAAACAAGATATGTAAGAAAAGCAAGATAATTATCAGAGTGTGCTCAGGTGTTGTAGGCTGTTGAAAACAAGTCTCTTGTCAGGGTATATGGCTCGAGATGGCTGCAAAGATGACAGCCACTTTCTGCTCAGAGTCGGCTCCCAACATCCCTCCCTCTCCTCCCTCTCTCCTTCTCTCTGTCTCACACACACAAAATTACATATTTTTGCAAGTCACTACATTATCGAATCATCATTTTATATATGGTATATTGGAGAATGAAAAATATTGTTTTTAATTATTATTTAGATACTTTGTTTTAATGGAAATAAATGAAACAATGCATAAAATATATTAAATAGAATTTATCAGGCAATTTACACATGCTTAAAAAATTAACTCACATATATTCATAGGATGTGATAAACCATAATGTTTTAGATTAAATAAAACTTGTTGGCTGAAAAATCTGATTGTAAAAAAAATTAAATTCTGTTCGATTTTAACATGTGTATTCTTTTTAGTCAATCGTTATAAAGGAGAGAGGTTTGAGTTTGTCCTAAAAAGCTAATGAGTTACTTCTCTGAATTATCTAACTTTCATCATATAAAAGTTATGAAATTACTGAAATAAAAACAAATATCTGCATATTGTTTTCTTCATTCTCCTTAGAGAGGAACTGAATCTTGATCATGTCCTATTTTTTCTGAACCCTTCTCATGAAACAAAATAAACGGTTGGCCATAGTTGAGCATAGCTTAATTCTTATAGCACACATGATTCTTATCTTCATTCTTTTGTACAGAAAAAGCCCACTAGTGGAATCATGTCTTCATCAGTTGGTAGTGCAGAAAGTCAGGCCCACCTTTGTTATTTTGCAATAGATTTATAATTCTGTGAATAAAGACAGGTTTCCCTTGTGTGTGTGAAAGGTGTGATCTCATCAGGAAGGTCAAAAAAGAGTCTCTTATCCTAAGAGGACTTTCCTCATCCTGCTGGACAAATTTCCCTTTGGCATTTGCAGTCCAATCTTTATGAGCACACAAGAAAGAAGATAGTCCTAGAGTTTAAAAGCTGTCGTTAGGTAAACTATATGCATCACTCTTCATTTGGTTTTATCCTGAGGTAACATTTTGGGGCAGGTACAATTTGAATTATTAGCCTATGAATTTGTTTGAGTTTTTATACTAACAGTGTGTGTGCGTGTGTGTGTAACATCTTGAAGATATCTTAAATAGCAGTCCACAAATATATAAATAAAATCTTCTAATTATACAATTGTATAATTCATTATGAAACAAGCTCTTAGAACCTTGCCAAACCTAAGTCATATCTACAATCAAGACCAGATAAATTAAGAAACATATTCCCTTTCCCTTGTAATAGATGCCTAAGAAACATATCTCATTTGGTTTGCTCAATTATACTAAAATAGCATAGATAGACTGATTTAAATAACACCAATTATAAACCAAGGACAAAAGGATAGCAGTCTAAAATTCTCCCATCTGAATGTTACAGTGAACTGGATAGGATGAATGGCCTTACAGATGATGGCCACAGTATAAATTCTGCTGCTAGAGCTGTCTATTATGGAAGCTACTGGAGCTGGTTACTTGACTAAGGTACAAAGATGAACATATTCTGTGATTGTAATCTAAATGCAAATCACAATTTAATTTCTTGAAAACAACATTAAATATAGGTTAAAGCGGTCTACTCATTACCAGTCCTCACCCAGAGTCATTACAGGCTTCTGAGCAGACCAGTCATCAAAAGTAATTATGCTTTGCAGTTTAGCTTGAGATTAGGGTCATCTGGCTTATTTCTAGAAGGAAAAAAATGCATTCTTTTTAACTTTTAGCTGTGACATGTGACACTGTGACACAAAAACTTGCAAGTCTAAAATCACAAGAATATACCTAAATATATTTATAAAGCAGAGTAAAGCTTTTATAAAAGTGAATTACTTCTCTACAATCACAATAGGTAGAAATATTCATAATAGAAAAAAAGGTATCTTAGTAGATGAAGAATTTCGTTTAGAAATTTGAGTGTTCAAATTACCCTGGCTTGTGATGTCTTCACTGTCGGGGCAGCCTAGCTAATACAGTGAAGGCCTAAAATCAGCAATAGGCCTAAGTCGTCCTGCTAACACAAAGTCTTGGTTTCTGTGGAAAAACATTGAACAGATGGCTATAGGATCTTGTAAACAAGTAACCTTGGTGGAAATTTACCAGCCTGGATAACAGTCATCGACTTTGTGGATAAGAAGCCTTGGTGGATAGTACCAGCTTAGATAAGAAGCGAGTGAATCATAGACAGAGTCATAGTGAAATGTTCTCTGAATATTCACCCAACAGATACCCTGTTCTGGAAGATATCTGTACTCCCCCTGAGAACACCTATGCTCCTGCGTCACCCCCTTCCCCACATCCTGCCTTTATGTGTTTATAACCCCTGTGTGAAAAAGTAAAAATTGCGGTTTGATTAGCCTATATAGACAGGCCGTCATTCTTTATGTTCACCTGTTTTCTCCCATTCTCTCTTTCAGGTGATCCCTCCCCTCCCCAGAACCTGTTCACTGCCCTGCTGGATGGGGCACTTCACCCTGGCAGGACTCTTCCAGATGTGAGGACAAAGACAGTACACTCAAGGGTGAAAGAGATGATTCATATTACAGTTCCCCAGGCCAGATAAATGAAATGGGAAAGACCCTCTCTCCCATCTTCCTTCCATTCCTCCTTCCCTCCATTCATCTGTCTCTCCCTCCTTCTCTTCCTCCCTCCCTCCCTCTGTCCCTCTTATCTATCCCTCTCTTCCTTATTTTCTTCTTTCTTCTCTTTTCCTCTTCCTCCTATGTCTCTCCTTTATCCAGTCTTGTACCATTCAGTGCTATTTCTTTCCGTCTTTCTAGACATCTTGGCTTGCCTTGCCCTCCCTTCCCCTTCCCCTCCCTTCATCTCCCCTTCATCTCCCCTTCATCTTCCATTCTTCTTCCCTTCTTCTTCCCCTTCTTCTTCCCCTTCTTCTTCCCCTTCTTCTTCCCCTTCTTCTTCCCCTTCTTCTTCCCCTTCTTCCTCCCCTTCTTCCTCCCCTTCTTCCTCCCCTTCCTCCTCCCCTTCCTCCTCCCCTTCCTCCTCCCCTTCCTCCTCCCCTTCCTCCTCCTCTTCCTCTTTTCTTTTCTCTTCTTCTTCTTCTTCCTTCTTCTTCTTCCTTCTTCCTCCTCCTCCTCTTCCTCCTTTATCCTCTTCCTCTTCTTCTTTTTCTTCTTTTCCCTTTTCTTTCCTTCCTCTTCCCTTCCTTTCCTCTTCCTCTTTCCTTCCCTCTCTCCCCTTCTCTCCCTTCCCTTCTCCCTCTCCCTCTCCCTCTCCATCTCCCCCCTGCCCCATCCCCCCCTCTCTTTCTTGGCACTGGGTGGGTCCATTGCATTGAAAATGCTAAAACCAACTTCAATGGAGTTACAATCCAAACCCCTCTTTCATTTGAGCCTGAATTTTTCTACTCTGTATTTTATGAGAATAAAATAATAATAATAATAGTTTATTAAGGGTGACTAAACTATTATGGAAAAGCAGGTTATATTTAAAATTGTTTACTGCCTATTTCTGTCATTTGAATACTGTTTTTGAAACCTTCAGGTCCCTATTCATCCATATAGACTCTCTAAGCTTCATTTTGTTACCATGTTCCCTGGCTCAATTGACAGAACTCTCCAGTGTTACCTAAAGCAAGATAGACTTCTCAATCTGTGTGATCATGTTTTTGCATGTAAATCTTTTCAAAATAAAGAGAGAGTAGTCAGCTGGGCAGTAGTCAGCTGGGCAATGGTGGCGCACGCCTTTAATCCCAGCACTTGGGAGGCAGAGACAGCTGGATTTCTGAGTTCGAAGCCAGCCTGGTCTACAGAGTGAGTTCCAGGACAGCCAGGGCTACACAGAGAAACCCTGTCTCGAAAAACAAAACAAAGCAAAACAAAACAAAACAAACAAAAAGAGAGTAGTCTTTCTACCAATTGTTCTTTTTATATGAAATGCAACGTTTACTCTATGCTCTTTAAAAGCTTTGTCTGAATAATATTTCTTAATCTCTTCTTTGTGATGCTACCTATATACATTTCTTATACTCTTGGGGCTCTCTTGTGCCATTGCATTGGAGTTGTTTATTTGTAATTAATATGAGGATGTGATGAAAAGCATCCTTGCTTACAGATGCCAACCTGTAATTTTATCATTCTGATTAATATAATTGCTATTGTTGTTCTGCATTGAGGGATGTTGAGCTTGTCCTTCCACATGTGCTAGGCAGTGCTCTGCCACTGATTGACACCTCAATCTCAGAGAGATTTTTAACAATGCAGAGTACATATCTTCACACTTAGCAACCATGATTAGCATGACCTGCGTTCCTAATACATATGGCAAGTGATGCCAGTAGGTGATATTAATGTCAGACTTAGAAAATACCACTATACTTTGTTTCTTTGAATTTAAGTGTTTATACTACTCTATGAGACAAATGCAATTTCCTTGAGTAAGCATGTAATTTTGATTTTTTTTATGTCCTAAATGCCTAAAAAACCAAAACATAACGCCTGTTCTAAATTCATTTTACATTTCTGTGAAAAAACTAAAGATACATCATCCTGAGTGAGGTAACCCAGTCCCCAAAGTGCTTGCGTAGAATGTACTCACTTATAAGTGGATAGTAGGCATAAATTAGAGAATATCCATGCTATACTCCACAGACCCAAAGATGCTAGATAAGAAGGAAGGGCCAAGTAAGAATGCTTGAATATCACTTAGAAGGGGTGATAAAATAATCATAAGGGGCAGATTGAGGGAAAGAACTAGAGGGAGAAGGGATGGGGGGGATGGATCGGGTGGTTCAGGATCAGGTATCTGAAGGACAGGAGAAATGGCTAGATGACCATGAAAATGAATGAAAATCTGTAACTGACTGGGGGATAAGGAAGTGGAGGACATCTCCAGAATGAGACAGAGACCTGGAATAAGGGAGACACCCAAGAATCAATTAGGTGGTAAGGGGGGTGCTTTAGCTGTGACTCAGAACACTGGGGATATGGAACCTAAAGATGCCACCTTCTGTAGCCAGGCAAGAACCTCAGTGGAGTGATAAAGACAACAACCAACAAACAAAACTTTCATCCAAAAATTTATTCTGTCTACAAGAAATAAAAGGCACGTGGAATGGAGCAGAGACTGAGGAAATGTCTCACCAATAATTGACCAAAATTGAGACCCATCCCCTGGGCAAGCAACAATCCCTGAGAACATTAATTATACTCTATTATGTTTGCAGACATGAGGATGTTGTCCTCTGAGAGTCTCCACCCAGCAGGCAAATAGTGGATGGACTTGGGGAGTCTTATGGAAGAATAGGAAGAAGAATTGTGGAAGAACAACAGAGTCAACTAACCTGGAACCTTGGGGCTCTCAGAGTCTGAACCACCAACCAAAGATCATACACAGGCTGAACTTATGTCTTAGACAGGGTTTCTATTTCTGTACAAAACATTATGACCAAGAAGAAATTTGGGGAGGAAAGCCTATACTTCCACTTTGAGTCAAGACAAGAACTCACACAGGGTAGGAACTTAGAGTGAGTAGCTGATGCAGAGGCCATGGAAGAATGCTGCTTACTAGATTGCTTCCCCTGGTTTGCTCAGCTTGCTTTTTTACAGAAATCAGGACTATCAGCCCAGGGATGGCACCACCCACAATGGGCCCTCCCACATTGATCACTAATTGAGAAAATTCCTTACAGCTGGATCTAATGGAGGCAGTTCCTCAAGGGAAGCTCCTTTCTTTATGATAACCCCAGCTTGTGTCAAGTTGACACAAAATACGAGCCAGTACAACTGACCCCTTGTCAACTTGACACACAAACACATCACTATCAAGTGTCAACTCTTACTTTTATGGTACTAAGCCTCAAATTCTTTGCATGACTCCTTCAGTCCTGGGCCACCACTGCCACTGGGGCTGCACCTTCACCAGTGGCCTCTCCTGGCTTCTCACAGTGCCAAGCATCAGTTGCTGACCCTTTATTTTTCAAAACCAGTACCACCTGGATGACTCTTACTCATTATCAAATCTGGCTGCCAACATGAGGTACAACCATGGCTGTCTCTTGAACACAGCTTCTCTGTGCTCTTAGGAAAAACTTCCCAGATTTCCCCTTAGCAATGCTAGTCTTTTCTTAATTACTGCTAATTTCTTAGCTCCAGCTAACCAGCATCAACAGTCCCAGTAATGCACAGGTTTCACTTTAGTAGTTCTGGTATCTTGTTAATCACAACTGATTCTTCAGCCCCAGCTAATCAAAACCATAGAATCTTCCCAATCAAAATAGCAATGACCTTGATAATAGTCTTTAATCTTCTGTCTGCAATTTCACAAGACAGGCCTCCATCGTTTGCACGGTTCCCAAAATTATCTTCCAAGCTCCTACAGAACATCCCACAGAGCTCTTAGCACTCAATGGCTCTTCTAGCAGAAAGTTCCAAAGTCCTTCCACAGTCCTCACAAAAATATGGTTAGGTTGTCACAGGAATACCTCACTATGCTGGTACCAATTTGTCTTAGAGTTTCTATTCCTGCACAAAACATCATGACCAAGAAGTAAGTTGGGGAGGAAAGGGTTTATTCAGCTTCCATTTCCACATTGCTGTTCATCACCAAAGAAAGTCAGGACAGGAACTCACACAGAGCAGGAACTTGGAGGCAGGAGCTAATGCAGAGGCCATGGAGGTTTACTACTTATTGAATTGTTTCTCCTGGCTTGCTTTCTTATAGAACAGCAGTACTACTAGCCCAGGAATAGCACCACTCACAATGGGCTGGGCCCTCCCCACTTGATCACTAATTGAGAAAAAGCCTTACAGCTGGATCTCATGGGGGCATTTCCTCAAGGGAGACTCCTTTCTCTGTGATAACTTGAGCTTGTGTCAGGTTGACACACAAAAGCAGCCAGTGCAACCTAGACCTCCCTGCACATATATCTCAGATGTGTACCTTGGTCTTTTTGTGGTTTCTGAACAACTGGAGCGGGGGCTATCCCAAAAGCTGTTGCCTGTATGTTGGATATGTTCTTCTAGCTGGGCTGCCTTGTCTGGTCTTACTGGGAGAGGAAGTGCCTAGGCTTGGAAAGACTTAAAGTGCCAGGGTTTGGGGATAACTAGGAGGGTTCCTACCTGCTCAGAGTAGAAGGGGTTGAGGGAATGATGTGGAAGGGGGTAACAGCGAGGAGGGTAAACATTTTCATAACTTCTACATGTATATTATACAACTCTACATTTAATTATTATTTTGAATTAACAGCTCTTTCTTAATCTTCTTTAATTGAATAAAATATTGCCATATAACTATATTAAAACATGTAAGGAATGTTGAAGAAGAATTATGAGGATCTCTAGTTTTTTAAAGCATGCTTAATAGTGATTTGACTATATTTATTTATGTGATATTTGCTATCATGCTGAAGTAACTTGAGCACCGGCCTTGCTATCTACACTTTGTACAACCTCTGTGAGCCTACTTCTGAACGTCTGTATTGGGTTCTTCAATAGGACAATTTTCAAAGGTTAATATTAAGTACATCAATTAGTGTAAGGTACAAGGGCCACTTTCATTAATGGGATTTATTAGACAATAATTTATTTGAAATTAGTGTAATAATATTGAAAACTCGGAGAACCTTCCCAACCTGCACTTCTTATTGTTTAACGTATTGAGAGACTTGCTGAGAAGGTTTCCCACACTATAGGGAAGGAAAGAGGATGGCAAATGAGATATGGACATTACTAGATATTATACATAAATAGGTAACACCGTCAATGATAAAATTTAAAGTTGGTCAAAGGTAATATGGTCAAAACATATTGATTTCCCTAGTATATATGAATGAAATTTGCCGTCAGTAACTTCTGAAGGCTTCATTGTTGGCTTGTGTTTTAAACCACGTCTCACTGTAAAAGGCAACAGTTGAAAAAGTGTTGAGGGAATCAGACCATGGGGCCAAGTATGGTGTGGAGTGACACACTGAAGTAAGGACTTGGGTCCTATGTCTTCATGAGTTATCATGAAAAATATATTTTTTAAATATAGGACAATGATTTATGATTTTTTTCTTCTTTTAGTGTCTTTCTTTGGTTTTGCCCTATTGTCATGACAGTTTCCTCTATTCCTAGGCTGGCCCTGACTTTGTGATTTTTCTATTTCAGCCAGCCAATTTTATTCATGAAATATTACATTTTTGGAATTTATTTTCAGATTTTAAAGTTGTACCTAAATATAACAAATTATATCAACTTTATTGTACCTATGAAATAAAAAAGTGATTAAGTATTTGGCATAAATATTTATTTATTGGACTAATACACGATAATTGGGCATAGATAAAATAGTTTTTGAATTTACAAATGCCTATTTTAGCATTAATGACAAAATATGTCTTTAGACTCACTATTTCTTAAGAGGAAAGAAAACTGTTAGATATAAATCTCCATCATTTATTTGGAGGATGTCATTAGCTTTACTTATTAATATATTGTACATGAGAAACTAGTCCTTTTGTTTAGTTTTTAGTCTTAGAATTTCCCAGCTATCAACATGGTATTATTTTTCATTACTGAAGCAAAGAGGGGATATTAAATGCAAAATATTGTATTTAAATGCAAATGTTACCACACTGAATATAACAGAGGGTAATAATTTGCCATGAGAGCCTATGAATAGTCATTAAAGCCAAACTTCTATCATTTAGGGATTCATTATAAGAATTTCTAACAAGCAGGAATGCTCAAAACGCTCATGAAATCATCTGTGGATGTGTGTACCCATTCACACTACAAAAATGCTTTGCAGAAATGATACATTAGCTATCAGCTACAGAGAACGGTTCTGCTTCATATTAATATTCCTAGAGTGCAATTTATTTCTCTGAAGACTTCAAACAAAACATCCAAAATGTTACCACACTTTTTAAGCGACCCTGAAAACAATGTTACACTTATGATATTCTTTCCAGAATGAATTAGTGAATATCACTGTGCACTATGTGTAGAGAATTGTTCTGACAACAGTTGGTACTTTTATTCTGATTCTAGGACTAATGATGTGTGTCTGTGTGTGTGTGTGTGTGTGTGTGTGTGTCTGTGTTTGTATTTACATGGTCCTTTACATTGATTTTCTACAATTGTATCCTTCCCATGTAAGACCTTTATTCCTTCTCAAATTCAAGGTATCTATTTCGTTACTTGTTACACATATATATGTGTAACACACACACACACACATATATATGTATATATATATGGCATACATATATCATCTAACTACTATCTATCTATTACTTTCTCTCTCTATATATATTCATAAATATACAAGCACAACCCACTACATTTTCAAACCTATTAACACCAAATATTCTAAGATTTCTTGAAATTAACAGTAAGGGGAATAGAATTCTAACATATGTATGATATTGTACCTACTAAGACTACACTGATGCATGATTCAAACATTTATTTTCATAGATGTGCAATGATGGATGTTCTCTCAAATACTCTTTAACTTATGTAGGAATATTCCTTCACTTATTTTTCCTAAAGCCTCACAGTTATTCCAATGTACAAGAGTCTCATAAATCAAAATCAAAATATGCAGAGCAGTGCAAGATCTTCAATGTAACCCGATATAAAATCCACAAAGACAATGAAGGAGTATCTTGTGTATACTCTCTTAGAACAGGATTTCTCATTATGTCAGAAACATAAACTTTTAAAGCAGTTTTGATAATTATTATCCCTGATGCTAAAATATCTCTCTTCTATGGCATTTTCTTCTATATATCTTTGCTAAATCCTTCATTTGGCCATTTAGATGTGAGTTCAGTCAAGACAGTCATCACTCAGGTTGTGTGTTTGGGGCACAGATTATGTCTTGGGAATGTTTATATGACCTTTACCTTATAGATGAGTATACCTTGAAGCCTTCCCAGGATTACACACTTGGAACCCGGTGCATCATTTATCAAGCGAGTCTCACATATGTTACAAGCTGCTTCTGCATTATGAATTACTAATGTTGTTCCAAAGGACTATGATCAGATTTTATAATGTGATATTGTTCTTTAACAGTTAAAGTCACTGAAAGTTACAAAAACAAAGATTTTCTTGTGCCATAATAAATTCTAACTGCACATATAAATACCCATATTGAGCATCTTGTGACATGACACGGATACCCTTACTGCTTCCCCTCTTGTCCAAAATGTTCCTTCACCAGTGAAGGCATCTGTGTTAACTTGTTTCATTCAGATAAGTGGTCATAGAATTATGTTTTCACTTTCAAAGTGCGCATTTGATTTTTCATAGTCAGAATCTTCCTATATGAAAGGAAGAATGGGATAACTCAGAAGGACATGATCCCATAGATAGTGGTTCTAATTTAATATCTTAGGCTTGTAAGGCAAGTATTGAAAAGCAATTGTTGCAAAAATGATATACTCTCAATGAGTATGGTTGCTTACGCGTACAACCTAGCCTTTGAGAAGCTGAAGCATGAAGACTGCAGGGACCTTTTGGCCTGCTTGATGTGACGCGCCGCCTCGCTGATAAGGAGAATGCCACCCTCAGGATTCTTCTGACAGCAGTTTACTTGTTACAGCTCTTTTAGATGGTGTTACAGCTCTCTTTGATGGTAGTGTTACAGCTCTCTTAGATGGTAGTGGCGAAGGACCTCGAGCCCCAGAACCCATGGCTTATATAGAGCCCTGGGAGAACGTGCTGCATGCTCATTGGCTCTTTAAGTGTCACCTAATTAGCATATTAATTTTCACGCCTTGCGCATGCGCACACTCGGCTTGGCTCGGGGAGCGGGAAGCCGGTGCGCCCTGCGCAGGCGCACATTCAATCACGGCTCTGTCAAAGATCCGAGAAGCGAGGAGCCGGTGCGCCTTGCGCAGGCGCACATTCAATCCCGGCTCCCTCACGGAGCCGGGCGCCATTTCACAATGGCGAATGCGGCTCCCGACAGCTTGACACATTGAGTCCCAGGGAAGTCAAAGTACATAGCAAAATCTTATCTCAAAAATCAATCAGTCAATCAATCAATCAATCAATCAATCAATAAGACAGACAGACAAGAAAATCTTAAGACTTAAAGAAACATAATCCTAAAGTAACGCAGCCTTGCTGCTTTGACTTCTCTTCCTCACTCAACAAATCAGAGAAGAATATAAGTGACATGTCCTACAAAATAGACAAAGCCAAAAGAGGGATAAAGATACAGGGAAACTGAGGGTGATTGTAGACGCACCCTGAGTAAGGAGAAATCACCCTATTTAGTCTTACTGAATGTATGCCACAGCCTATGATGATGTTCAAAAGTCACACAACTTACAGTCCCCTGCAGTCCCAACATCTCACATGTCTTACGCTTATATTTCAGTTAAAAATCTGCATAGTATGAAAAAGGAAGCCTCCCGACAAACACTACCGAAGTACTATTTTGAGTTCCATGGAAATATGAGTTCGTCATCTTTTCTCAGTTCATGATTCATTTGAAAATTATTATAATTATCTAACATGTCATTAGGGAAACACAATCTATATGTTTCCAAAAAGATAGTTGGGTGAATGAACATGCTGGTTTTACATAAAAATGTACACTGATATATGTAGTGGGAACTTATGTAGAATTCCCTGCTTGTAAAAGCTCTTTGACACCTACCTACTACAGAGAGGTGGAAGCTATAGAATTTATGATTTCAAGCTTATGGGACATGAAAGCCTACGCTGAAAGGTCAGAGAGTGACTGTGTGGTATTCCTCTCATTTTGTGTGCATTATGCAAATTGCCTTATGTCTATTGGCATTTTAGGCTTTGCTTGCTGGTTCTATGATTAAATGTTGTTCTGGACTTTTAAACAAATGCTTTCTTAAGCATGTTACCCTGCTTCTCAAGAGGCTATGTGTGATTTCTCAGACACAGGTTTACGGTTCTTATGTGATGGCTCATGACAAATTGGTTTCTCGAGTTGTCATAACAACCTAACTTCTCAGGAGCACTGTACATAGACACTCACTTTTTCTATACTTCTTCATAATAGCAGCTAAAATAGAATCATGATATAAAAGAATAGGTATGGTCCCACAGATTCATGTATTTAAGTGTATGGTCCATAGAGACTGCCGTTATTAGGAGGTGCGTTACTTTGTGAGAAGGCTTTGAGGTCTCCTGTGTTCAGGCACAGTCCAGTGGAATCCAGTCTCAAATATCAAAGGCATACTCCATAGCTTGTATTAATGTATATTTGCATGTTAGCATGCACACAAACACACACATATGTATGTTTGTATGTATATATGTATGCATGCATGTATGTATATGGCAATACTAAGTGAAGAGAAGCTGTCACTTTGAGAGTTGGAGTGGTTAAATGAAAGATAGGTGGACAGAACTAGAGGGAGAAAATGGAGGGGAGAAGACATTGTAATTCTATTTAATTAAAAATGTGTTTTAAAAACTATTTTTAAATTGTCCTGATATATAACTTCCTGTGTTCTGTTACTATCAATTTATTCTCATGTTGGAATTTGTGGACTTGGCAGAAGTTAACTCTTTGTTTTCCCGGGACACAAGCGCTCATACTTCAGCTCCAGTAAATAAGATATCTCTTAATTCCTTTTAATTAAGAATTGTGCATTGTTATCATTACTCCAAAGTCAATAAAAGGGCACA
Organism: Grammomys surdaster; assembly: GCF_004785775.1. NCBI lineage: Eukaryota > Metazoa > Chordata > Mammalia > Rodentia > Muridae > Grammomys > Grammomys surdaster. Next base: position 22,285,487 of record NW_021604622.1, read on the forward strand.
ACATTGCTAAATTCAATAAACCTTTGCTTGATTGGTTTTTCTTGTTGTTTGTTTGTGATTTTTGTTTTGTTTTGTTGTAACAAGCTTTCTTTATGCAGTGGAGGCTGTCTTAGAACTCTCTTTGTAATCCAGGTTAGTCTTGAACTCACAGAGATCCTCCTGACTCTGCCACCAGATTGCTGGAATTAAAGGCTGGTGCCACCACCACCTGGCAACTTTAAGTTAAAATTGACAGCAGCTTAGATTTCTAGAAGAAAACTTCTGAGATCTCTTTCACAAGTTGGAAGCTTGACTCTGGGGTTTTTCCATAAAAGCATTCTTTCTATTATTCTGTCAAGTGGCCTCTGCTTAATTGTGCTAATCCTCTTAACCATCCCAGCTTCTCTTTCAGCACCAATATCAGCTGGCACTTCCTAGCAAGCTTTTTACCTCCAAACTGTACATTTCTCTTTTACTTGTGGTTTTTATCTATACCAAAGTTCTAAAGTTTCTGTTACCTCTACAGTCATTGCTGTCAACGCTACCTGGGCTTCTACCTTATGGGCCTACTAAATTGGTTATAGTATTCAAATGCATTTTTAGTCCAAATTCCAAAATCTTCTAAATCTTAAAAAAAAATAAAACGAAACAAAATAAAACCCAACAACAGAACAGCAACAAAAATATCATGTCCAGGTTTTTCAGGCAACACCCTTTAGGACCAACTTCTGCATTATTTACTTTCCTATTACTGTGATAAAACAGCAGGGTCAGAAGCAACTTATAAAACAAAGAATTTACCATGGGCTTACAGTTTCAAAGGGAGAATTAATGATGGTCATGGAATCACAGCAGCCAGAGGAAGAAGATAAAATCCTCAACTGCAAACGAGAGCAGACAGAAAGGAAGAATGGGGATGAGGCTATGTGCATGAAAATTCCTGAAAGGAAGCTGTGTCTGGCTGTGAACAACAAGCCTCCAGAAGCAGTCAGTGTCTGTAAATACTGATGGATGGACTGGAATTTCAGCACTGTGCAGGGACTGGGATTTTGCAGGTTAAGATATTACCTATGATTTTGAGGTCAAGTTTTAGCGTTCCAGACCAGCCATTGCTTGACCCCAGTCTGTATCTGAACCAAATCTACTGAAAACAAGCTAAAAATATTTTAGAATCTATTAACATAGAATTATTTTTTTTTATAATAAACTAAATAAGAGACCTCTTAAAATCAATTAACTTAGAAGGACGTTAACTCCCACAAATCCAAGAGCTGGGAATGTCGTCAGTTTACATCTTAGGCTCTCTGTCCCTGCCCCTGCCCCATCTCATTGAATCTGTCTCTCTGGTGTACTCAGCAATATATTTAAACTTTTTTGGGATTTATGACTTTCTTTGTTCTGTGAAAGTCTAACTACTTCATAAATATGCATCTACAATGGAACATGGAACTTGCAGCCACACCTAATGTGTGGTCCCAGGCCGTGGTCACTCAAACCAGCTACAGAATAAACTCTCTTATTCACTTCAAGACGAGAGCTAATGATTTTTGTTTGTTTGTTTTTTATTTATTTATTTTTGTTGTTTTCTTTTCTTTTGTTTGTCAGCAGCTGTGGCACCCAACACAGAGCCCAAAGAATGATCCATGTCTCACCTAAGGAATCGTTTGAATGGATGCTCTGTACCTCAATGAACTCCCCGGAGTCTAGGCCATCTGGACATCTGAAGCTATTTCCTCAGGTGAATTGATGGTGAGGGTTTTTTTATTGTTTGTTTGGTTGGTTTTTGGTGGTTGTGTTGTGTTGGGGAGGGATAGTCTTGGGTGTCCCTTGGCTTGGTCAAGAGTACATTTTGTTTATTCAGTGTTAAGACAATGCGACAATCCTTCTTTGATAGGCAGCTTTCAGGGTCTGCTATTAAGGTATTTGGTTTCAGGTATCTCATTTATTTAAGAGCATTTTAATTTAAGCATTTGGTTTTTCTGCTAGCTTTCAGGCTTCTCAAGGTATTTTGGATTCTGGTCCTTTAGTTATTTTCACTATTTTGTTTGCTTTTGAAGCTTTCAAGACATTTTTTTTTATTTTTGTCTCTTTTGGTTTTCATTGACTTTGAAAAATTTTGATTTATTTTCATTTTGCCTTTGTTTTCAGACAGTCCTTCTTAAATACACAGTCCTGCATGTGACTGCAGCTTACAGGTTTTATGAGTGATAAAGGAACTTCATCAGCTCACTCAAGGAGACTACAGGGTCTGAAACCTTCTCATATTTGTGTAAATGTTCAAGATAACCCTGAGACCCAGTGGGAAAAGAAGGTCTCAATGTAAGAAAAGCTGAGAAAGTTCATCCCAAAAGAAGTGCATAAAACTGACCCAATATACACACTCCCTAGCTAACACTGATTACAACACCTCAGGAGAAAAGGAAAGCATATGTATACATACATACATACATACATACATACATACACACATATGTACATACGTATGTACATATATATATTTGATTTTGTTTGCATTTAACAAAGTTCTAAGCAATAGCTTTGTTTTGTTTTTGTTTTTAATCACAATCAAGAAGCCCCAGAATAGGGGATGCTGGAGCAGTGGGGCGGGAAAGTGTGGGTGAGTGGGGAAACATTCTCATTCAGGCAAAAGGGAGAGGGAGGTCAGATGTGGGATAGGGGGTGGCAGAGGGGTAACCAGGAAGAAGGATGTCATGGGATGGGTGGGTGGGTTAGGGAGAGGGGGTAACCGGGAAGTGGGATAGCATTTGAGATGTAAACAAATAGAATGATTAGTAAAAAAAAATTTTTTAAAAGATGAGTACCCCCCCCAAAAAAAAACCAAAAGAAATCTTCTTTAATAAAAATGTAAAGTATCTGTTACCAATATCCAGACCAAAGCCTGATAACCTTGACTTTGCGAGATAAACAAGTGCTCTTTAAAAAACTACACAAGTTAAATTAGATGTTGAATGAAAAATTTAATTAAAAAAATTTAGGTTTGTATCCTCTAAAGGTAAAATCTATAGTAACTCTGTGCTCTTTTTTCCCTGACCTTGCTTCTTTATCTCTGATTTATAGTTTTTCTTTTACATTCTTTTCCTTTGACTCTGCTTAAGATAAAGCTTATAAATTATTGTTTAAAATAAATATGGTTGTAACTAAGTTATATTAGTATAAAAGTTAAAAGTTTAAAAGATACTTAATACCCTGAGATAAAATTTTCCGTATTGATTTTTTTCTTAATATCCTTTTACTAAATGACCATTTAAAACCTATGACTAAACACATTTTCTTATTGAATAAAGCCTTTGCTTTTTAAAATAATCATTGCCTAAAGTATACAAATATTTTTAGAGACTGATGCCCACTGAAAATATTACCACTCAGTTACTCAATGATTGTAAAACATGTTCTACTGAAGAAATATTTAAAACTGTTCATAAACTCTGGTCTATTACATAAATAACACACCACATCATAAGAGACTTTTACTTGTGACAAGTAAAATTTAAAATTAGTTACGATCTTCTTCAAAGCATACAAACCATAGGATTTCATTACCTAAAAGAATAAGAACATCACATCAAATATCCCATTCTGATTTAAAGATTTGAACTGTAGGCAAGTTACTTCTAATACAGTCCCAGGAGACTATGCAGTTTCTCACACCATCTGAGAGAAAAACCAGTAGACTTTGCTGGATAGCTCATATGTTGAGCAACTTGACAACTGAACCTTCCTATCTTTTATGTTTATTACATAAATTCCACCTGGTATATTTATAAATATTGAAATACGACTAGTCTTGGTTTTAATGACATTATGAATAAAAATATAATGTCTTTTCATTGATCATACTTTTTTTGTTATGACTGCTTTTAAACTAATATTCAAAATATTAAAGTTTTACCATTATCTGTATGAATATATTCTAATTATTCAATATGATTTGGTTAAAGCAAAAAGATTTTTAGTTAAATGTTAACTCCATTTTCTCTGTTTAGAGAAAGGCAGAGATTTTGGTTAATTCCCTCTTATCCAAATTATACAAAAGACATCAGTGTCTAATAACAATATATCTATGATGTTTTATACTTTGAAGCTTGATGTTTATTCCTATCTAAAAATGTTTTATGGTACAATTAGCCAGGATTTCAAAATTAATTAAACAATATTTTAGAAATAAAAAAGAGGCAATGCTACATTAACTCATTTGAAATTTCCATTTAAATATGAGCAAGACAAATACAAATAATTGTAAATACAGAAAAACTAAATAGTCACTTTCATAAATTTTGATTATTTTGTATCATCTGTAATCCTCATTGTATTGGGCCAAATTTTATTGATTACTTAGTTTGAAGTATACAAATCTATGCCACATGCAAATGTAACGTCAGGTACAAAGAGTAAGAATTAATTAATATCCAGATCGTAACAGACAATAGCTCAATAGCTTTCGTTTGATGCAGAACTCTCCTTCCTTCCTTCCTTCCTTCCTTCCTTCCTTCCTTCCTTCCTTCCTTCCCTTCCCCCATCCCTCCCTCCCCCCTCCCTCCCTCCCCCCCCTCCTCCTCCTCCTCCTCCTCCTCCTCCTTCTTCTTTCTCTCTCTCTCTCTCTCTCTCTCTCTCTCTCTCTCTCTCTTCTTTCTTTCTTTCTTTCTTTCTTTTTGAGCTATTCTGGTCTCCCAAAGACTGCTGTCCTGTCTACTCCTCAGTGTCATATATACCCAATCCTGAAAATAAGCCTGCTAGCCACAAGGGACCTCAGTATTTGATATATGGTCCCTGTGTGCACAACATGTGATGATTAGCTAACAAGAGAATTGTGAACAAAATTTCCTGGGGAAGCTGTGTCTGCCTATGAACAAAGACTCATGGGAGGAGTGTGTGTCTGAAAAGACTAGTGAGCTGACTTGAATTTCAATCCTGTGGAGAGCCTGAAATTTTGCAGGTTCAAAAGTTAATTACATTATCTTGGGCTTTCCAACTATAAATCTTCGTCAAAATGTCTTCACGTAGCAATGTGAGATTTTTTAGTAACCTAGATTCCTGTTCCTGGTCATTCACTCAAAATGACTTTGGCATAAATTATTTCTTCTTTTTCCTTTAAGATGAAAGATGTTCCTTTTCTTTGTTTGCCTTTGTTTGGGTTTGTGTACTTTCTCGGACTGCCAGCAGTTCAATAGTGACTCTAAGAATCGTAATAAAGTTTAAAGCTTAGGCCTTTTGCTAGGGCTCTCTCCTAGCTACGACCTAAACTTAACCTGACTCTTCTATCACAGTTACCTGTCACGTGGTTAGATCTTTACCTCCCTGCTCCATTCCCGTCAGTGTCTGTTCCCTTCACGTCCTCTTTGACTCTGCCTGCATCCCTCTGCATCACTAACTAGAATTTCCACCCTCGCACTTCCTGCCCCAGCTATTGGCCATCAGATCTTTATTACAACCAATCATCAGCTGAACAAGACCTGATACATCTCTTAGATTGCCTTTAGGCATCTTTAGGCTGTCTGTCCTTCTTGTTTTTGAGTAGGTGTGGAAGGAAAAGTATTGACAAATACAAACCTAGTGACAGGCCACAGAAATGACAATACCAAGATCAGGTCAGCACTTAGCTCTTTGCCAGTCCAGAATTAACAATTGAAAGGTCAAAGACACACCTTTGGTTTGTTCTTTTTCTACATTGACAGCTAGGTAGCACACATCCAGTGAAGTCCTTTCTCTGTCAAAGGTTTGCCACTTCCTGAAACAGCTATCAACTGGGAAAAAAAAAACATTAAAATACAGGAGTCTTTAGGGGACATTTGCCATTCAAACCACCACAGAAAATATTAATATTATTTCCCATTTTTTTTAAACTGAAATAATGGTCAATGTACTCTATTAAAACTTCTATTTTTTTCTTCCTTCTAAAAATCCCTGATTTTTTCCATATAGAAAATTTAATATTTAATTTTATATTAACAATGTGAATTTCTTACTATTTTGTGTCCGGATGTGATCCATATTTAATTTTCCTATACAGTTTCTGATCTGGTTGGGTTTTCTTTTCTTTTTTATCTACGTATTACATATCTGAACATGTCTGGAAGGAAGAAATTTTAATTAAGAAAATGTCTGGCATGAAGACAAGTCCAGGGAACAATTTCTTAATTAGTTATTGATGTGGAAGGGCCTAGACCATTAGAGGTGGTACCACTTCCAGGTTAATGCTCCTGGGCTACATAAGAAAGCAGACATAAGGAAACAGAAGTAGGCAGCACTCCTCCAATGCCCCTGCATCAGTTCCTCCCTGCGTGTTCTCATCCTAAGTTCCCTTCCTGACTTCCTTCAGTGATGCACCTGACCCAAGAATTGTACAACGATGGAAACCCTTTCCTCCCAATTGACTTTTGGTTATGATGATTTATCACAGCAATGGAAACTTAACTAAGACAATATTTAATTAACATAGAAACATGGTTTTTGAAATGGTTATACTTCTATATGTTTCCATTATTTCATCAAACGAATAAGCAACTAAATCTCATGGTCATGCATGCCTGTTTTGTGTAATTTACAATTCCTCTATGTCTTAAGCTCTCCAAACAACATTAATTACTGTAGCTTGGGTTAACCTGTTTGATTTCTCATGCCCAGGTGGCTGCTCCCAGTAAGAAAACGTGCTTTACATTGTAAGCTTGCCCCTAAGTCGCCTCTTTCTGTTTTTCTTCTTGACACCTTTGTAATTCAAATTGTTTTCATATTTTTATTTCCTTATAAAAATTTAAACTGATACATGTGATGGTTTGTATATGCTTGACCCAGGGAGTCGAGGTGTGGCCTTGTTGGTGTAGGTGTGTCACTGGGGGTGTGGGCCTTAATGCCCTTTTCCTAGCTGCCAACTTCCACTAGCAGCCTTCAGATGAAGATGTCCAACTCTCAGCTCTGCCTGCACTGTGCCTGCCTGGATGCTGCCATGTTCCCACCTTGATGATAATGGACTGAATCGCTGAACCTGTAAGTCAGCCCCAGTTAAATGGTGTCCTTATAAGAGTTGCCTTGATCATGGTGTCTGCTCACAACAGTAAAACCCTAAGACAATACACCACCATAAACTCATTTTACTGTCTTAACATGTATTTTGTTTTCACGGGCAATAAAAATAAGAATGATGGTTTTGATTTTGTTACTTTGATTTGTGAGTTCTTTCAAATAAATACAGTCCCAGCTTGACCTTGTATCTTGAATGAGTCTCTTGGGTTTAGAGTCCTCTGCTCAGTTACATCTTTTGAATCTAGACTATACTCCTCACTTGAACTCTTGTGGGTATAATATACACCCCTGATGTCAAACTTTCAGGGTCTAGAGTACATACTTTACTGTTATGTCCTTTTAGTGTCTGAATGGAAAACACTAAGTGTTTACGAAGTCTTTCTTACTAGATATTATTAAAACTCAAAGTACTTATTTTGTTTTCTGAGAGTTACTGACATTTTATATTACATATTTAACATGTAACAATTCATATTAATTTAATCTAATAATAATTTAATGTTTAATAATTTAATAATATTTAATAATAGCATATTAATAGTTGTTGTTTTCTGGAGTTCTTTAGAAAAGGCTAGTTAAACACAAATGACTATCTTTCAAGCAGTATAATATGTATTTTTCTAATTAATGGCCATTTCTTAATTATATTTTGCTTCAACTTCTAGTTTTAGAGGCAAAATGAATTATAATGCCATGGTTTAGCCCTCTGTTCAGTAATTTTGTGATTTTAAGCTAGCAACATGGTACTAAGTAGGCATTTGAATTCATCCATTACCTCACACACAACTGGCTGTGCATGTTTATTTCCCTGATGTGGCTTTCTTGCATTCGTGGAAAAATGAAAAAATGCATGATGCATAGTCATTAGTTGTTTTGTGTGTTTCTATTCTGTTAATGAAGTTCAGCTTCTTCGCTTAACTTCAGAAGACGCACTAGCAATCACATAATGGAAAGTATATTTACCCTAGTGCACAGAGGAGCCAAGGTTCTTTCCATTCTGCTGTGTGTGCATCTGTCCCTGATGAATGCAGCCAGAACGTGAGACATCTTCAACCAAAATGCACTGTAGTCTCTCGCTCTTTCTTATTTCCTAAAGCTGATTCTACTTTTGAATTCTTATTTTCAGCTGTGTAGAGAATATTTGCCCATTTGTACAAGATGAATGGAAAAAAAATGTTTAACTACTTGCTTACAATCAAGTTTTCAGTTTGATGAGTTTCGGGATGTATTTGGGCTTGAGTTAATGAATGATGATACTTCATTTTTGTCAAGAAGACTTTTTAAAAAAATATCCTGGTAAATGTCATATTTCTTAGCTTATACATGCAAAGTATTAAAGCAAAAGAGAAAACATGTTATATTGGTGTCTTGGATGTTTTTTGAAAATATGGTTATATAGTATGAAGATATTTTGAATATATATCTAACAGAAAATATGACAATATAAAAAACAGAATATTATAAATACAAATTTATGAATGATTTTCAGGGTAGAGGAAGCAAAATATGAAACAGATGATAATGATTTAACACAAAAGTTGTTGATGTAATAATTAAAAACAGTGTCTCCTTATCTGGCTTGTTCTTAATCAGCTGCCATCTTCTCGACTAGCCTAGGCCTGTGGTTGACAATACACTGCCACTGCTGGTTCAGCTGGGGAATGATACCGGCCCTGGCACCCAAGAGACGCCAGTGTGGGAGATGGCTCAGCCAATTTTCCATGCTGTTTCCACAAGGCTGGGCTGAGCCCATACCATCCTGCCATCCACAAGTTAACCAGTAGAAATGAAACTCTAATGCTTAGATTATCTAAAGGCTTTATAAGTTTGATAATGCTCAATTAACAAGATGCCCACACAATTAGAAGGGATAACAAATTAACTAACCTAGATATATGTTGTTACTCAGGACTGCTCTTGGTACATTCGTGGTCATCCATGGTAGCTCCTACATCTCTGCCTCCGTAGCTCCTCCTCTTCCTTCTCCTCTTCCTCTCCTTATTCCTCCTCTTCCTCTCCTTACTCTTCCCACCTTAGCTCCTCCCAATTTGCAGGGAAAATTTCCCACGACAAAAAGTAGTTTTGATACAAACATGACCCAAGATAATTTGTTCTTCAGAAAGTAGATCTTTGATTATGTAGTTTCATAAAGTTTGCTTTAAACAACTGAACACTGAAATAATTTATGCTCATGGGAAAGAGTCATTTCTATCTTTCAGTTCTGGAGGGCACTCCTGAGACACTCTGGTCACCATGTTGAAAAGCAAGTAGAAAACCTCAGGCTTCAGGTGACTGACTATAGTATAGAATGACATTTCTACATTCTGAAATCTAATCTCCACTGAGCCATTGATTACTTTTATGATCATTGACTTGTCACGTCCATCGTTCTTATCTTCTGTCTCCTCTCCCTGAGTGATTCGCAATTCTAATCACACTTGCTGATCTCATTGGAACACCAGAAGATTAATTGCTAAGTACTGTGAAAGAGCACATTTGGGAAAGAAAGTTAAGAAAATCACAACTGCCAAAAATTAAAAAAAAAAAAAAGTGTTTAGCTCTCTAGTGAGTTTCTCTCACATTTTCATTGATCAAAGTCTTGTTTGTATTCTCAAACTAACTAGTTTTGGCAATTTTTCCTCTCCTTGCATAAAAACAAATCAATACATTTATTTACCTTAATGTTCCTGAAGCAGATTCTGAAACTGTTCACTTAGCTCGTGGACATATGAATGAGAGCATTTTTTTCTATTTAAATAAGTCTTTCAAGGCATTCAGTTGAATAAATAAGAAGCATTAACACATGTTAGGTGGAATTTAGGAATTTATTTTCTTGTCATAAATCTATCCCTTTTCAACTGCACACTAAAGACCAAACAAGTGGCTGAAGTTGGGGTGAGGAAAACATCTGGCAGAAAAAGAGAACTAAATGAAACTTAAGAGCAAGGATGAAATAAAAGCAAACTGCATTTGGGATTGAAGTAAGGAAGAAGCTCTCCTGCGGATACTGACTTAGCGGGACAATGTTCAGCTAAATCCATTTGTTTCATTACTTTTCCTAGAGGCATAGAAGAGGTTACAATACTAGGTAAGGAAACCTACATTTGTAAGGATTTAGGATAGTTACATAGGAAATATCATTTGGAGTCATAATCAGGACCCTTTCTATGCCTTTCTATAGAGATGTTTTACAGGGCACATAATGTTTTTATAAGACAACATAATGTGTCTTATAAAATGTGCCTAGAGTAATGTGATTCACACTATACCAGAGAGTTTCATCTGTATTATGGATAGTCCCTTTTTCTCTTGGTAAATCTGTTCCACATTTACAGAAAATTTTCACAGGTCGATTTCCTGTAGTATGGGGTACTAAGTGCTGGGTGAGGTCTGTGCTACTAATTTCCATAAAGTACGTTTCCTTTACTACTTTCTTAGATTAAGAAGCATGTAAGTAATTAATAGCTTTCTAAATTGCATTTTAATGCTCTGATTAGACATCATCTCAGTAACCACCTGTTTCTCCAAGTGTGATATGTTTGGATTGCAAAGAAAATGTAATAACTTTTATTCGTAGGAATAGCAGAAACTAATCAGTAAGTGTCCAGCATTATATTAAACAGCCAATGCACTCTTACAAAGACTGAAAATGTTAAGGGTTGTTGTTCTCATATTGTGACCAAACACCTGACAAAAATAACCCCACAGAATGTTTTAATCTCAGAAGACAACTGTTACACTACACTATCTCCCAAGGGTAGTGGCTCTTTCTTGATCCAAGTATTCAAACACATGAGCCTGTAAAAGAAAATTGAACTCAAATTGTAACATCAATATTGAAGGGTGTAATATTAATGCTTAAATAATTCCACATACAATTATTAGCACTAAACCCCTCATTTGTGGGGAATTATCATGTTCTATAAATAAAATCCAGTTTATTTCATAATTCAGCTTCACGTATTTATGATTTTTCCCCCTTAGTAGCACCCCCTAATACGATGACACATTTGCAACCATTGAGAAAACTCCAGCACCAACAAACCTTTTAAGAAGGAATTTTGCTCAAATTTATTGATTTATTATGTGTACACTTATATATCGTTCCTTTTGCAGCATGACACACATATGGAGGTTGGTAAATAATTTATGGAATTCCATTATCTCTTTCACAGTGTAGATCCTGGGATCAAACTACCATGCTCAAGCTTCCAGATGGTTCTTGACTCTCTGAGACAACTTATTAGTCCAAAAGATATTCTTTACCCAATATTTACAGTTCACATTAAGTTTATTCTTGTGTTTATAAATATATTTATCTTTTTGTATGTGTAGACAATTTTTTATTCACTTTACATCTCAGTTGCTGCCCTCCTTACTTGTCCCCTCTCACACCCTCACACAGCCCCTTCCTTTATCCCCCTCCCTTTCTCCTTTGAGAGGACAAGTTCCCTGTGGTTATCACCCCACCCTGGCTTATGAAGTCACTGCAGGACTACTCACATCCACTCCCACTGAAGTCAGACAAAGCAGCCCAGTTAGGGAAATGCATTCCATAGACAGGCAACAGATTTAGGAATAGCCCTACTCCAGTTGTTAAGAGACCTATATGATACACATCTACTACATATGTGTGGGGAGTGGGGCTAGGTCCAGCCCATGTATGCTCTTTGGTTGGTGGTACAGTCTCTTGAGAACCCCCAAGCATCCAAGTTAATTGACTCTGTTGGTATTCCTGTTTAGTTCCTATCCCCTTTGGGGCCTTCAATCCTTCCCCCAACTCTTCCATAAGATTCCCTAAGGTCCATTATACTGTTTGGCTGTTTGCATCTATTACTGTCAGCTGCTAGGTGGAGCCTTTCAGAGGACAGTTATGCTAGGCATCTGTATGCAAGCATAACAGAGTATTATTAATTGGGTTTTATTCATAGGGTGAGCCTTGAGTTGGGCCAGATACTGTTTGGCCATTCCCTCAGTCTCTGCTCCATACCCTGTCCATGCATGGGTAATGTGCCCCACTCTACCACAGGGACAATTGCTCAATTATGTTCATACCAGTTTTATTTGTAACAGACAGAAACTGGAAACAACTTAGATGTTCCTCAACTGAATCATGGATAAAGAAACTGTGGTACATCTACAGAATGGAATACTATTCAGCTACTAAAAAAAAATGCTACAGGCAAATGTATAGAACTTTTGACTATCATCATGAATTAGATTATCCAGAACAAAAGAAGATCCATGGTATATACTCACATATAAGTGGGTATTATTCATAAAATACATGGCTACCCATTCTATACTCCACAGACTCAAAGAAGCTAAAGAAGAGAAGAAGAAAGGCCCAATCAATGGTGCTTGAATCTCCCTTAGAAAGGGGAATAAAATAGTCATAGAAGGCAGATGGAGGGATGGAGGGTGGGAGAAGAGATTGGAAGGGCATGGGGGATGTGTTCATGATCAGGTGTGGAGAGAAACAGAGACAGCCAGGGGACTAGGAGAATGAATGGAAATCTGCAGCTGATGAGAGTGAGGTGGGGTGGGGTGGTGAGTGGCATCACAAGGTTGTGCTAGAAACTTAGAATGGGACAGGATCCCAGGAATCAATGCAGAGACTTAGCTGAGACTCACAGCAGTGGGGATATGGAACCTGAAGAGGCTATCTCCTATACCCAGGCAGGAACCCTGGTGGAGCAATAGGGACACAAACCCACCCACAAAATATTTGATTCGAAATTTATCCTGAACAGGAGATGGAGGTGAAGACAAATTTTAGAGATACCCATTAATCACTTTAATATTATACACAGTATTTTCAAATCCTGTGTATAATGGCTTCAAATCCTTCTTTGGGGCTATACATTCACAGACATCATATTCTCAAATAAATTAATAAATTTTACTCTTTCCATAGTTTTGTCTTCTTAATAAACCTTTAAAAATCATACAGCTGTCAACATTATCAGATAGCTTCTTGCAGGTTTTGACCGAATAATATACATTTAAAATTTTCCATGTCTTTTCACAGCTTGATAATCTATATTTTTTTAGTGCAAATAGTATTTTATTGCTGGCTTTAACATCATTATATTTATCCATTGACCAACCAGAGCACATTTTAATTGGTTCTAAATTTGGCAGTGATGACTAGAGCTGCTATATGTATTTGTATGCAAATATTTGTGGAGGCATGGGTTTAAATTCCTCTAGGTTAATAAATACTTTGCAGTGTGATTGCTTAGTTGAATGGCAAAGTATATTCAGTTTTATACAAAACCAGCAATCTGTAAACTTGCATACTCTGACATCCACAAAGCTGAGTGTTTTCTGTTTACATATCTCTCCATCAGCATTTGATCTCTCAAATGTTTTAAAAGCTACTATTATGATGGATGTGCTATAGTATCTAATAATCCTGTTCATCTACAATTCTGAGACGACATATGATGTTGAATGTCTTTATGTACTTATCTGACACCAGTGTATCATCTTTTTGGTTAAGATGACTTTTAAAGTCATTGGTACATTTATTAAGACTGTACAGTTTTCTATTTGTGCATGCAAATGAACATGAGTGCATTTGTGTATACATAGGCACGTATTTGTGTGTGGATACCCATGTGTACAACTGTGTTTACATATACATGTGCTTGCTTGTAGAGGCTAGAATAAAAAGGTTGACATCTATCTCCTTCTATAAGCAAGATTTTTCATTGGCCTCCAACTTAGTAAGAGGGCTAGACTGGCTGTCCAGAAACCTCTTCTCTTCACCCATACCCCAGCTCACGAATCACAAATTTCACTATGCACATGTTTTCTTACATGGTTCTCAGGACAGAGCTTGGGCTCTCATGCTTACAAGCAAGCACTTCTCTGACTACACTGTCCCTATAGAACTTATTTTAGAAGTCTTTGATGTCTTTTATATAAGAACCATTCACCAGGGAGGTCTTCTCACAGTTCCTGGTTTGTCTTTCCATGCTCTTGAAATTTTTTCAGAACTCTAAACTTCAGTTTTAATGAAGTTTAGCTGCAAGTCATATTCTTCACATATTATATCGTTATGTTCAACTTTTCTAAGGATGCCTGTTATTTAAGTATTTAATATCATTTAATAATCACAATTAGTTAATTAATTAATATAAATAATTAGCTCCATAATAAATTATGTCTGACATAAATACATCCATTTATTCTAACATAATATCATTTTTATTGGCTATTTTATTTACATTTCAGAGGTCATCCCTTCTTCCCATTTCCCCTCCCTAGAACCCCCTATGCCATCCCCCCTCCTCCTTTTTGCTTTTATACCATTTCAATTACATGCAAGTATTAAGGTCAGTTCTAGGTTGAGAGACTAGCAATATAATAGATGCAAATACTCAAGGAACAAGCATGACAATAAACACAAATAGTCAAGGAACAAGCAAGGCGATAAACAAACTTCTCCTGTGATTACCGTTTCTAAGGGCTTATCAGGATGACCAAAGTATCTGAGCCTACTTCCCTATCCTAGCCCAAAGTCATTTTCATGTCTGAAGCCTACCTCCTTGTTCTAGCCTAAGGTGTAGATTTCTGCCTGAAATTACTTCTTTGTTCTAGCCTAATGTCAGGTTCCTGCCTGAAGCCCGTTTCCTTGTCCTTGGCCCATGCCAGATTCTTGCCAAGCAGTCTCAAAAGCTTTCTGCCTCACCCCCTTTTTTATTTCATAAACATGACTGAGCCTGTCTTACATAGTTTAAGATGATGTTTGCTCCTTGTATCAATTTTATTTTTATATGGCCTACATATATTTCTGACTTGCTCTGTAGGTCTATACTACTCCATTCTCTTACCAACTCCAAACTGTACGGATCATTGTCTTTTTACCCTAAGTGTGAAGTTAGTGTCAATACTCCAACATTATGTTTGTTTGTCTGTCTGTATGGTAAAAGCAATTCTGGGCCTTACTTTGTCAACTTAGAATCTAATTTCTCAGTATGGGCAGAATAACTTGCTGCTATTCTTGTAGCAATTAAATTTAAAAGCATAGCTAAACTTGAGAAGAGCTGACATATAGCAAAATTGGATATTTCTAGCCAAGAACATAGATAGATACTCATTTAAATTTTCATTGACTTTAGTCATTAGAATTTTGTACTTTTTCTAATATTTCTTATGCTAATTATGAAAGATATTTTCCTGCAAATGTCATTTTGAGCCACTAATCTTTATTATCAGCTGTTTTACTCTGAGTTCACTTCACATATACAAAAATTATAGGTAATTGTCATGGAAACATTGTACATTGCAAATTACTGTAATTAGTTCTAGCTCATCCCTGTCTTTCAGATTTTCTATACAGATGACTAAACACTCCACCTGTGAACAAAGCCAGTTTCATTTCTGCTTTCCCAACTTGAGTACCTTTAATTCCTTTTCTTCTTTTATTGCATTAGCTAGCATTTCCTGCAAGATGGAAAGGAGGGGCATGGTGTTCTGGATTCCTATCTGATGTTCCTATATTGAGAAGGCTTTGAATATCTCACTATTTGGTATGGTTTGGCTTCAGGAAATGTTGAATGTACATATCCTTTATTAATTTGAGAAAATTACCTGCTGGTTCCAGATTACATAGATTTTTTTTTAAATATGAAAGACTATTGTATTTTTTCAAAAGCTTCTACATCTAAGAATACATTTTCATAATTTTGTAATTTTAAACTATGTATATGATTGACAGTCCCAATTGGCTTGGAGATATTGAACCATACTTGCAATTTATGACACATGTCCCTTATGTTATATCGTATAGCTCAATTTAATCACACTTTTAATTCTTTTTTAATGTTTTAGAGTTTCATGCACCAATATGACGTGTTTTAAATTTCAGATTCTGTCTTTAATTCCTTTTCTTCAGTTTCTGGCCTATGACATATCATTTTCCTTCTCACATGCTTTAGTTTTAAAGTCACTGAGCCCACATTGTCTCACCATATGGATGAGTTAAGACCATACATTTGATCATGTGTTGCCTCTACAGGATGGGTATGTGAGTAAGACCATATATCTGGGCATGTGTTGCTTCTTCAGGATCATACAACTAAGGAAAACTAATTCTTACTCTGCCATCAGTCCTCATTTGTCTATAACTCCTAAGATAGTGATGGAACTTAGGGAGCCCCCTCTCTTCCCTGTCTTATGAGATTCTACCCGATTTCATTTTGTGCAAGCCTTGAGCATATAGCTGTAACCTCAGTTATTTTACATGTGCCATGGCTATATCATGGCCAACAAATACTGTTCCACTGGAGATATCTACTATGTTGGTGCTTATAATCCTGCTGACACCTCTTCTACAATGATCCTGAGCCTTGAAAAAGGAATGATATGTAGATACCCACGCTGAAAGCATTCCAGTCTTTTACTCTCTTCATATTGACCATTCTTAGGTCTCTGTGTGTTAATCACACAAAGTATTGCTTCTCTGATGAGAGGTGAAAGATGCCCTAAACTGTAGGTCTAAGCATAAGAAGTCCAGGGGAAGTTTATCACTATGTTTATTTAGCAACATAATAGTAATAATTGCTTCTCCCCTATGACTTAGGAAGCCATGGATTTTTTTTTGTCCCAGTTGCCAATGGTAGGCATACTCTCCATCCTGTGATGCTGACCTTATAGTCAATTAGATAGTTATTGCTTCCTCTTAAAGTATTTGTACACTATTCCACTCTGGTCACGTCCTGCTAGGCTACTTGTTATTATAGCTTACATAGCTGGGTAAGAGTGTTGACTGCTTTTCTTCCTGGTAGAATGCATAGAAACCACCTATGCCATGAACGAGCCAGCAGGGATGAGCCTCCCACAACAGTATCCATTTGCTGCTTTTGTTGCTTTTTGGGCTTTTGTTTTCATTTCCCGTGACTCAAGTGTGTGATGTCATCAGCAGTAGGGTCTTATCCTCCAAAGTATCATTTTCACTTATCTGATACTGCAGAAAGCTGGAATTTTAAATTTCAGCCATGCTTTCTTTTGCTTTGTCAAATAAATATTTCCATATTGTTGAAAACAATTTGTAAACCTTCTTCAAATGCGTTTCTAACAAGAATTCTTGGATTTCTATTAAAATATTTAAGATGAAATTTAATGTTTGAGAATTTCATACATGCATGTAATGTGTTTTGACCAAGTTCTCTCCCATTCTTTTCTCTCCAATTCTTACCCTATCCTCCACACCAATTTTCCCTTTCAATTTGAAGTAGTTTTTAAAAATAACCACTGATAGCTGTGAGAATGTATATTGGTGTGGTGCCATCTGCTTGACCAGTGGTGGCCTTTAAAGGGGTCACAATCCTGAGGAAAACTGATTCATCCTTCTACAGTAGCCAACAATGACAATAGTTTCTCAGCTAAGGGTGGAGCTTCTTGGCCCCTTCCCCATGCATGGTGGGGAATTGCCTGGCTCAGTCTTATACAGATCTCTCACACATAGTATCAGTTGCTATGAGGTCATGGATTCCTCAGACTTGTCATAGCTGTAAACAATTGTTTCTGTTGCTGCCATTTTTTTCCATATTACAATGATGAGCCTGTTTCAGAGAGGACTCCTATAAACATTCAGACTTTCCTCAGTAGGAAATAAGAGACAAATTTCTCTAGACATTTGTATTACACCTTGATGGCCCCTTTAGTTCAGGAAGAACACAGAGAATTACAGTAATTTCCATAATACACAGATGACCTAAAACAGAATGAATGGACAAACTTGGTACAACATTGAGAACATGAACATTCTAAGTGCATTACACTACAACAAATTTCAGGGTCTAAAAATGTTAGGGTTATTTAGGCATTTTTTTTCTTAAGAGAGAATCTATGTAGACCATGCAACGAAAAAAAAAAAAAAAACGTAGTGACTGTTTTGTGTACCTTTAAGAAGATATAAGAATATAATTATCCATAAAACTCTTAATGTATTTTAGCATAAGACTGCCGCAAGCCAAATACTATCTTTAATATCACTGCACAAGTTGGTTCCTTTTTGTTTAACAGATAGATTAACCTGGATTTTGATTGACATTTGATTTTCCCTTCAAGTTAATGTAGGAAATATTTTAGTAAGTGTACTCATTTTTTCTAATTAATTTAATTTGTTATGGCAACAGAACTTAGAGAAAATGAAATGCCAGTGGGCCAAATACTTATACAGTATGTTTAGGGGACTCATAGAGAATTTGGCTCCAGGAAGATCTGCACACCACACAGACTCTCTTATCACAGAGCTTTGTAATGTTGCTGCATTACGGGGTATTTCTGTTTTCTCTGTGTGCTTAACTGTCACCTTTTCCTGCCCTTACACAACAGTGCTCACTCAGTGACAGGCTGTGTAGAGAGATGGGGTGACAGAAGTCTCCATCTCCAGAGTTTTGAATTCTGTGTTTTAGGAAGTAGTTTGGAAACAGCAGAGTCTCATCTGTGTTTCCACTGGAAGTCTGGGAGCCATGGAGTAGCTTCTCCACTTACGCCCTGGGTTGGTTCTGCTTCATACTGTGGCTGGTAACCAGATCACCCTAGTATTTGCCTCTCGTCTGTTTATTCCCTCTCTTTTGTATTTTTTCCTCTGGTGAAATGTGCAAAAGAGTTCTATTCACTCTGAATGGATAATGCCTGATAGGGTACCTTGAGGATAATACTTTTAAAGTTAGTATATTTTATCATATATTTGTCTGTCATTCTAGAACCAAAAGTTTTATGGGGTTTTGACTTCATATATATTAGATAAAAATAATGATACAGTTATTTAACAAATAATCCAGAACTTAAATTCACAATTTAAATTAACAAGCTAAATATAGCTGAAATTAGTTTCTTTGCTTTCTTCTGAAAGAATATGAGTCTGAGTGAATTTACATTATTTTGAATATTGCATTATTGCTTTAACCAAGTTTTGATGTTCTATATCTGGTGTTCTTCTTCTGTCATATAGGATGTTAAATCCGGGTTGTCCGAGGGATAAAATTTTGTGTACCGATGAAGACAGAACAGTGATTTTCAGTAGTTAAAAGCATGGAAGTATTTTTCTGCACAGAAAACAAGTACACATGTAAGTTAATTCTAAGCTTATCATTCCTTTGAAGAGTTGTAATTGACAGCTTGCCACTAACCTCAGGCTCAACTTCAGGTACTTATTTTGATCTGACAGGTAGTAAGAACTGAAAATATCGTTATGAGAAGAATAGATGTTGGAAAGGAGGCTTCCTTGGCTTGCATGGCTGTTTGGATTTTGGAGAGGCTGAGAACTGGTGATACTCAGCCACAGGGCTGAAAACCTCAGCAGTCTCAGCGTGACTATGAAGGCCTGGGGCGTTCCTGGAGCTCTGTTAGTGTTAATCCACATTGTGAGACTGAGAAACTATGTTTCAACATCAGTGAAGGTTGAGAATAACCAAGGCGGAAGCAGCATCCAAGTAGATGCTTTCCCAGCAAGGGGCAAAGGTGGGCAGGCAAAGAATTTTCCCAGCGCCTCTCTTTGTACAGCTATAAGGTACTATGAACTCTGATAGCGAGTCTCACCACCTCAACCACTGTTTGCAAGAAATATCCACACATGCATCCAGAAGTGTCTCTCTTATTTGATTCCAGATCCAGTCAAGTTTACAGCTAAGAATAAACATCGTGAGTACTAAATGTGTGTGATTTTAAGTCACCTGGTAAAATTTTAACACTTACTAACTATATGTTGGTCTTTCATCACTCTTTGTCACCACAAAATGCTTTCTACTTAAACACCTTAACATCTAGAAAAGATATATGTAATTATTTCTCTGTTATAGGGGAGAAGTTGAGTTTCTTATGCTTAAACAGACTTTCCATTCATCCTGTTGGATGATAGGGAAGAGACTGGGAGCCATGCATTTTCTGTAATGCTCTGTCCTTATGTTGTGAGGTGATAGAGGCACAATTGAAACTGGAGTGACGGGCTCATTGTAAGCACCAGTAAAATATCCTAGCCTAAGTCAAGGCTATCGACCAGCCTGTACGGCATTGGTTCTCACCTTTCCTACTAGTACAATCTTTCATTATAGTTCCTCATGTTGTGATGACCCCCAACCATCAAATTTTGTTCACATTGTTACTTCATAACTGTAATCTTGCTACAGTTGTGAATCATACTGCAAATATCTGATATGCAGGATATCTGATATGCAACCCCTGTGAAAGAGTCATCTACCCTCAAAGTGGTCATGTCCTCATAGGTTTGTGAACAACTGGTATAGAGCTCCCATAATCCCATTAATAAATTGGCTCTGTATGTATACTTCATCTAAGGTTGGTGATTTTCATGTCTTTATTTCATGTGGAAAAATTGAATATGCACTTGGGTTAATTTTTTCTATACATCTCTTCTGATACTTTGAGACTGAAATGAGTTGGTTTATGTCCATGGCATTTGCATTTTGTTTTAAAAATCTATTTATTATATGTTGTCATGTTGTAGAGCAGTGTAATAAACATTAAGGCTTTTTAAATAAGAGGCTATGTCTAGCATGAATTTTCATATATAAACCATCAGTGAATACTGCTGGTTAATGGAGGTAAATGGTCTGCCAGGGAATCATGAAGGATTCGGTTTCATAGTGGATCTCATGAGAGTAGTCATTCTAGAACTGTTGTCCCAAGAAAGACACCACAACCCTGTTAAAGGGCATCTGTGCAAGGTCTCATATGGTGCTACTGGTAACCTCTGAGATAATTCTGTAGCTTTTCCAAAATCATTGAGCAGGAGTGTGTTAGAGGAGATGGAGCCAATGAGGGAGATGAGAGCATAGTGCCAGTAAGCAAGTAGCTAACACTGAAAGAAGAGGTTGAGTGTTCAGACCCAACTGCAGGGACTGGGAAGGATGCTCCCGTCATTCAGGTTTGGGGAAAAGGAGAACCCAAGTGGCCATTCCGTGAGTTCTTATCTGTGTCTACCTTGTGAACTGTGAATTCTGTTTCTGAGGTCCTCTAAGATCTAGGGATGCCTCAAGGCCCTCAGGTAACATTAGGAGTGGTAGTTAGTATCAGAAAAATTGTCTTAGTAAGATAATGTAGAAGAATTATCAAACATTTTTACTTACTCAAAGGATAATTTTGAATGAAATAATTTTTATTAAATAGTGAATTATGAACACATTTTAAATAAACATGTTATTTTATTCTCCTAAATATCATACTTCTAAAATATGATTTTAAAGAAAATGCCAGGTACGGGTCACAGAAGACAAAACATTTTAGTAATTTCACACATTAGCTGCTCGAAGCATTTATGGAGATTTCTGTTTCATGAGATCGTGGGCTTTAATAAAAAGTACACTATTACATAAGGAAAATAACATTTGCTTCAAACTGGACATTTTATCCATTGATCTACAATTCTGACATTTCATAATTACAGTATCATGATGGTAAATTATGAAGGTAGACTCAATTTGATCTAGAAATCCTTAGGGATGCATACAATTTTGGGTATATCTATGATGACATTTTAGAGACAATTAGCCCTCTAGTACTCAATGAATGGTTCATCCCATGGTAGAGTCATAATAAAGTGACATTACTGTAAGTGGTGTCATAAGTGGACTGTAGCCGTGTTAGAGGAAGTAGACATATGGGAGGGTGCTACAGACGACACAGCTTACCTCAGGCTTGTCATACATTCCCGTTTGCTTGCTATCCTTTTTTTTTTATTGGATGTTTTATTTACATTTCATATGTTGTCCCCTTACCCCATCCCCCACACACCCAGGAACTCCCAATCCCCTCACCCCTCCTCCTTCTTCTCTGTGGATGTAACCTCTATCTACCCCCCACTCCCACCTCCCGACCCTCAGAATTCCCACCCCCTGGGGCGTCCAGCCTTCATGAGGTCAAGGATCTCTTCTTCCACCTATGCCCAGCAGGGCCCTCCACTCTTACATATTCAGCTAAAGCCCTGGATCCCTCCCTAAGTGCTCCCAGGCTGGTGATTTAGACCCTGGGAGCTGTGGTTGGTTGGTATTACTGTTCTCCTCATGGTGCCGCAAATCCTTTCAGCTCCCAGTTTTCACTCTAACTCCTCCATTGAGAACTCCATGATCAGTTCAATGGCTAGTTGTGAGCATCTGCCGCTGAATATGTCAGACTCTTGAAGACCTCTGAGGAGACATCTATATCAGGCTCTTATCGGCATGCACTTCCTGACTTCCACATCAGCATCTACCTTTGGTGACTGCACATGGGATAGATACTCAGGGCTTGCTATCCTTGAAGTGAGTTAATCTCCACTACCACACACGACTGACCGTTAAGGGACTGAAAACTGAAGTGCTGAACCAAAACAAGTCTTTCACCTCATACACTGTCTATGTCAAGTATTCCCTCATAGCAATTCCAAAGTAATCAACACAGACATGGAATAACAATCAGGTCATTGACATAGAATAATGCTCCTATTGTTAAGATACATCTTTAAACAATTAATATTTGGACTAAAAGTTGATCAAACAATAATGATTATCCTAAACCTAACTGATACAGGATATAGCATTTATGAGGTTTTCTGAAGAGATGAGAATGACATGTCTTTTTCTTTTCTCTCTTAGCAATGTGTGTTCCTCTGTTGAGTTCTAAATTTGGGAAAACTAATCTAGTTTATCAGAATCTGAAGAGTCTGTGTGCATTCACAGATATGATGAATTTAACTTCTTTATCAGAAAGCAGAGGGCTTCCCTCCAGCTTTGGGTGTTCAAGGTCATCTCTTAATGGAATATGCTTTCTCATGCCAATATTGCCTCTTTTCTGATACACATAGAATAGAAAAACTTTCTGAAATCTTTCTTGTCTTATGTACAATTTTAAAATAAGTACAAAAATGAACTCTCTAGCTTCATCCAGCATTTCTATGTGATGACTAAAATCTGTTGGTACATGATAAAGAATAAATTATAACTTCTTTTAGTATTTCAGAACCTAATGAAGTTGCATCATATCTCTGTATTAATTATTTAAACTTTAGTTGCATAGTTGGAAGCAGTTATGACTAATAATGAGTGCTAATTCAATGTGTGTGTGTATGTGTGTGTATCACTGGGTTCAAATACTACTTTGAACATAATCTAACTTTGCATAATAACTAACTTTTGCCATTTTTCTTTAATTATTTTTAAAAAAGAATTGATACCTTAGCAATACTTGACAATATCATAATGGAGCTAGGAAAGGTCAAATGAATCCTCAACAAGCAAAACTCATATCAGCTAACGATAATTTCTGAATAGAGACCTAAGAAGGCTACCAAGAATTTTCCTCAAAATCTTGTGTGTGTTTGTGTGTGTGCATGCACAGGCTTGATATTGAGGAGAAAGTGTGTATGTGTACATCTGCATTTGTGTACATTTGTGTGTGCGTGTGTTTATCAAGCCTCTTTTATTCAAAAGTGGATGAAACTTATTTTTAAAACGCGATTTGAAAAGATCTATTTTCTTTTAGTATATGATAGCCCAGTATTGACTTTTGCTTGCATGTCGAGTAGTAGATGAAAAGTCTCATTCCTACAATGAATTCATTTCTTGCTGTTCTGCAGAAAAATGAATAACAAAAAATAAAGTTCTTTGGTTTTAGTATAGAAAACATCCAAAAATAACATGTTCATACAGAGGGAAAATGAAAAGCAAGGCCCCTTGCCCTTACTGGATGATCTGTAAGAAATATTGTCCCAGACTATGGAAAAAGAAAATCCTTAAAAGCACATAAAACAGATTGCATTGCAGGTCACAACACAAACTTATAAAACATGGTGGACTTAAAACACCTGAAAGTCCAAATAAGATTTAAAGTGGATGAAGCATTCCCTCCCCTTTCCTAATAGAGACAAAAACTAACAGTCTCTGAAGAAACTCAATTTCAAACCAGGCCACAGAGAATTGCCACAGAACAGCCCAGGGAACACAAAACCATAACCACAAATCACAAAACACAGGAGAAAATGTCCAACATAGCTTAGGGCTCCAGAATAAACTAGGGAATAGAATGAGAGCCACACAATATCAGACACTGGAATTTCCACAGGGAGTATAGTCGTATGAAAATATTCAAATACAGGCACATTCAAAATCCATCAAAAAACAAACGTGTTCTCTAAGTTGAATAATAAGTGCAAAGGAAATAAAGGGAACAATACTACAATATCTGAATGCGGTAGTCATTGTTGCGATGCTAATAACAGACTAGATATATCTGGACAACATCAGGGAGTTTAAAGATAGATGCCAAAACAAATAGAATCAAAATGAAAAGTAACAATAACTGTTTCATTAATGTACCATCATGGGAGAGGAGAAAAGCATTTAGACATGACACTTCTATAAATAACTGGATGAAGAAAGCATGTGCTCTTCGAAACCCAAGCGTTTTGACCAGGATTAGAGAAGAGGAGGCTTTGTCTTAGGGTCTGAGAGTGAAATGGAAATGAAGAAATCAGTTTTGCTTTCAAAAGCATCCAAAGAGAAAGACAGATGATCTGCAAAGATGGAACGATTATCCTGACAGCTCATTCCTCATATAGGGACAAATGTCGACAGATAGTGGTTTAAAATCTTTATAAAAAAGAAAAATCTAAGACATAGGAGGTTTAAAAACAATTGCAGACAGCATTACATCCCTTCAAAAAAATATCAACATCATAGACCCTATCTAATATAAATACTGAAGGAGTTTTCCTAAGGAAGACTGAAAGCGGTCTCAGAGAGGATACTTCCAATCAAATCAGAGAAAGGAACATAAATAGATGTATTAGTAAAAAGATATTAGGAAATTAAATGCAGTACATACCTAAGAAATGCTGGCATATCTTTATTAGTGTCAAAAATAGACAAATATATATGCAAAAGCATCATCAAAAACAAAATAAATCAGAGATTTAAAATGTTATACTTCTGGGTCTGAGAGATGGCTGAACAGGTAAAGATGCTTGTTGGAAAGCCTTAGTAGTTCAGTTCCTGGGATCCCCATACGGGATGAAAAGACTTGACTCCTTAAACATGCCCTCTGACTTCAACCCATAGGCAGTGGTGAAGGCAGACAGGCAGACAGGCAGGGAGGTATGTGCGCGTGCACACGTGTGTATACACACACACACACACACACACACACACACACACAAATAAACGTTATGTCCAAGTTGCAGGGACCTCAAAGACTACTGAGTAGCAAATTCTGATGCAAACACACAAGGGTCTTTATTATGAGCTCAAGAGCAAGGATTCTCACCATTGTCTCAGTGGGTCAGAAGTGAAAGCCTCGAGTCTAGGCTATTTATTTTGGTTACAGCAAGCTTGGAGGATTTCCATACATGTCAGCAAGTTAATATTTTAAAAACTGCATTTCTGGTGTAATCTGCAGGAACCAAACACAAGGGCAAAACCACCTGACAAACAGGATGGCTAAATTATCTATTTTTGCAAGATATCTTAGGTTATCTGTATGTACTTTGATCCTGCTGTTGTAGCCGGACAGGCTGACCCTAGGCATGTGTGTGCCGAGCAGAGGAGCGTTGTCATAGGGTGTTTGCTCAAGTGGACTTTGTAGTTTTCTTTCTGGAATTGGAGTATAGCTACTGTTCAGGCCTCACACAAAATGGAGCTTCTCAAAACCAGAGTTGGTTGGGCTTCACACACACACACACACACACACACACACACACACAGGCACACACAAAGGAAACACATATATACATACACACACAGAGGCATGCACAAAGGAAACACACATATATGCACACACACTAACTAAATGTAAAATAAGTTTAAGTGTCTCAGAAATATGTTGAAGTTCCTGAACATGTAGTAAGCACTATATCTTTTAAGGAAAAAAAAGTAGAAAATCTGCTTTCATAGTGAAAGACTGTAGTCTACCTTTCTTAGGAATTGGGAAAAAAAAAGCCTGAAAATATTCTTAGAGCCAATGACGTTGAGACCGAGAACACAGATGTTAGATATGTTTTGTAAATAAGTGTGTGGTGAGAACTGCCTACATCCCAGGACATAAACAAGCCTCTCAAACTTCAAAACAACGAAATACTCACTTTTTACGACACGCTAAAGTTAAAACAAAAGACATACAGAAAAACTACATTATGAAATCTAGAAAAAGTAAGAAACAATCAATAATCCTTGTACCAAATGAGAAACTATAACAAATTATATATTCATAATTTCCAAAACAGCATCTTAATCTTTACAGCCAAAGCAGTTTATATGCAAATACATAGCTTTTAAAAAATTAAAGAATGACTAACTTTATCATACATAATCAAAATTCTAAATGATGAGTGCTACAAAAGATACAGACCTAATGCATTAGAATTAAATAAATTTACGTTACATCCAATGGATTTTTTTCCAAGTAGATCTTGATTATAATGAGCCCCACAGGATTCAAAATGCAATCTTTCTTCACTCTCTCCATCAGTGGTACTGGTTGTCTGGGTCTTAAAGAGTAGAATTCTAATTTTGCTTCAGATATCAGGAGATAAGGAGAGGTAAAACATTTTTATAGTAATGGAAAAAATAATTATTGTCTTGAGTATGGAATGAGATATAATATCGAATAAATATCCACTGTCTTTGATATTTTCTTAGTCATATAACACACCTGTGTTTGCTGTATTGGGATTTCTCCCTGACAAAATTTGTTTGTAACTTGACATTAATGTTGCAACAAATTTTCTCTCTTTTTCTTCACTTGTTTTTCAATTATTTGTTTTGGAAATGTGTGCATGTACATGATGAATCTGATCATTATAACCCCAACCCACTGCCTTCAACTGCCCTACCAGTCCAAAGCATGCTTCCCTCCAGATTCATTTTCTTTTTAATATAAAATATTTTTGAAAAGCTCTAATCAACCATTTTTGATGTTTGCCTGTTAAAATTAATTCATTTAATAAGAAAATAAGTTGAGGGCTGGAGAGATGGCTCGGTTAAGAGGACTGACTGCTCTTTCAGAGGGTCCTGAGTTCAATTCCCAGCATCCACATGGTGACTCACAATTACCTGCAATGGGGACTGATGCCCTCTTCTAGTGTGTCTGAAGATAACAATTGTGAACTATATACATAAAATAAATAAATAAATCTTTAAAAAAGAACTATTTTTTTGAAAAGAAACAAGTTGATAATTATTAATCTTTTGGGGTCTGTATTTTAACAGTTTCACTTTAATAATAATAATAATAATAATAATAATAATCACAGTTAAATTTAGATTCTCTTAATCAAATGCAATAAACTATGTATGAGTATATCCATGTTTAAATGTTATTGTTTTTTAAATACTTTAGACACACACTTTCTTTTTTCACTGGCCAGTTTTCATTTTTATTGTTCATGCTGTTTGATACTGATTAAATATATGTGCTTCCAAGAACAATTAACGAGGCATTTAAAAATATTTTATAACTTAATTATGATGTTCATTTTCAGATGATTACATTAATTTTCTGATGATTTGAAAATCAACAAATGATAGAGAATGTTAGAAGGAACTATAATTATTTCTCATGAAAAATGAGTCTATGTAGGAAGCCAAATTGAGATATTTCATCTTTTGATGAACAGTCTTTCTGCTCTGTTCCTGGTTGTAGACATCCTCTGGCTCATCAATTTCTTACTGAATTTTGTGATTCTTGGCTTTATTTGAACTCTCCTTTCTGCTTAGCTTTTCAGTTCTGCTGTGTAATTGTATTCTGATGTTTCCAATTAAGATACCTCACTGCATACTGACGCTTCACTTTGCAAATAGTTTACAACATTCCTTGAAAACCTTAAATATTAGAAATTTTATTCCTAATTTTCATGTTCACCTGCGCTAATTGGAAATTCTCTCCATGCCATTATACACCATTAGCTAATAATTAATTTTCTTCTTTTTTTCTCTTCCTCCTTTCTTCCTTTCTCCTTCTTTCTTTCCATCCTTCTTTCATTCCTTTTCCCTTTTTCTTCCTTTCCTCCATTCTCCTATTTTTCTTCTTCTAAGAACTGAGTAGTCAGAGGTATGAAGAAGACTGCCTCTCCAAAATGGAAAGACATTGTCTATCTTTTGAAATATGATATTGTTTTCTAAATATGCATTTGGGTTTCCAGTTTGTGTGTGAATTTGCCAGAAGCTCATATGGAGGAATTTCTGCATGTTACATCAAGCTGTGAATGAATCATAGTTTATCAGTTTCCCAAAGCAAGGCACCATGATGCTGGATGTTAGACGAAGTTACACAAGAAGTTGTGATAAACTATTACTCATACAATGTTAACATGAGCTATAATAATATATTGGACATGCTGAATATATGTTTTAGCCATTTTAGAAGTGACATTTTTTTCATTTGTGTCTCAACCAGAGTTTCCCCTCCCTCTTCTCCTCCCAGTCTCTCCCACGACCTCCCCTCTCCTCCCACCTCATCCACTATTTCTGTTTCTCTTCAGAAAAGGGCATGCCTTCCATGGATATCAACCAGCCATGGCATCATAGCATATCAAGTTACAGTAAGACTAAGCACCTCTTCTATTAAGGCTCAATCAGGAAACCCAGTAGAAGGGAAGGATCCTAAAAGCAGGCAACAGAGTCAAAGACAGCACCTGCCCCCACTTTTAGAAGTTCCACAGTGACCAAGCTATACATGTATGCAGAAGATTTAGTTCAGTCCCAAGTAGGCTCCTTGGTTGCTGGTTCGGTTTCTGTGAACCCCTATAAGCACAGGTAAGTTGATTCTGAGGTGTTTTTGTAGTGTCCTTGATCTATTTGTCTCCTAACAATCCTTGGTCCCTGTTCCCCCCAGGATTTCTCAAGCTCTGTCTAGTGTCAGTCATTGGGTGAAACCACTTTGATCACAGTTGTGGTAAGCACCAATCTATAAGTATAGCAAAATATCATTAGGCAACATTTTATTTTCATTTTTCCAGTGGTGTTTGTTTCTTTCTTAGGTCTTTGGTCTATTCATCTAGTTTCATGGGTGTGTCTCAAGCTGGATTTCTCAGGGTATGGGTCTCAAAGTTGTCCAGTCATTGGTTGGCCACTCCCACAATTTCTGTGCCACATTTATCCCAATGGAGGACAAATTGTAGGTCAAAGATTTTATGACTGGGTTGGTAACCCAATCCCTCCATTGGAAGCATTTCCTGGTTACAGGAGATGACTGCCCAGATTCCATATTTTTCATTGTTAAGAGTCTTACCTAAGGTGATCCTCATAGTTACCTGAGAGTTTCCATTGCCTTAGTCTTCTAGCTCCTTCCAGGTATGCCCCCATTCTAATTGTCTCTCACAGTATTTTCTCCTTCCATTCTACCCCTACCTGATCCCCCCCTTGATCACATCCCCACCCCACCCCCTTACAAGCCTCTGTCCCCATCCAGCCATGATGTCTACTCTATATCCTGTTCACAATGAGATTCTTATGTCTTGCCTTGAGCCCACCATGTTACTTACATTCTTTGGGTCTGTGGATTGTAGCATGGCTGTCCTTTACCTTAGGACTAATATCCATGTAGAAATAAGTACATATAACATTTTTCTTCCCTGGTCTAGGTTCTCAGACTCAGGATGATCATTTATAGTTACATCTATTTGTCTGCAAATTTTATGTCATTTTTTAACAGCTGACTAATACTCTATTAGGTAAATGTACTACATTTTCTTTATTCATTCTTTGGTTGAGGGATATCGAGATAGTTTTCAGCTTCTTTCTATTATGAATAAAGCTTCTGTGAACATAGTTGAGCAAGTATCCTTGGGTATGGTTGAGGGTTCTTTGGATATATGCTCAGGAGTGGTACAGCTTTGTCTTGAGGTAGATCAATTCCCATTTTTCCAAAAAATCACTATATTGGTATGGAAGTTTTAGCTTTCACTAGCAATGGATTAGCATTCCTCTTTTCCCACATCCTTGCCAGCAAAGAGCTATGGATTTGACCTTAGCTACTCTGACATATGAAAGACAGATTCTCAGAGTCATTTTGATCTGCATTTCTCTGATGACTAAGGATGTTGAACATTTCAACTGATTCTTAATCATTTGAGATTCTTCCACTGAACATTCTGTTTAGATCTCCTCCCCATTTAAAAATTTTGGTAATTTGGTTAGTGGATATTTCTTGAATTCTTTGCATATCTTGGATCCTAGCCCTCTGTCATATGTGATGTTCATGAAGATCTTTCTTCTTAAATTTTAGAACAATTTTAGAACAATGGAAAAGTTGCAGGTGCTATGGCTAGTTCTCATGTAATCTTCCTTGTTTTCCAGTTTGCCATTATTATCAATATTTTAACTTAATATGATGCATTTGCCACAATTAGTATACAATTTTGATGTAACACTATAAATAAATGTCATACTTAAACATGGTGTCACACATCTGGAATCCCTGTACTTATGGGACTGAAACTGGAAGACTGTAAATTAGAGGCCAGTGTAGTAACTTTGCTTTGTTGTAATATTATAATGTAGTAGTATAATGAGTCATTGTCTCTGGCTTAAAAACCTTCCAGTTGTAGATCCCTTACCACACTTGTTGATGCCAAAAGAAATAAAAACTAATATATAGATAGGATACTTATCTCAATTTATATTTTTAGTACATAAATCAACATTATATATATGCATATGATGTCTTGAGGTGCATATACAAATACAGTGTTTAAGTCAGATTGCACATATTGATTCCACAAATGTTTATCATTTCTTTATGGTAGAGAAAGTTTTCCTTATCATATCTTGTTATCTGTAGGATATTATTGCTATTTATAGTCACCGGGCTTTGCAAAATCATAACAGAACCAACCATTTTTATCTAGTCTCAGGTGATACTGATTAGCCATCCTTTCCACAACTCTGTAGTTTCTCGTCGTCACCTTACTATTCTCAACTTCTGGGTACTGATCTTTTTAAGATTCTGATTGTGTTTGAGATAGCATGCTAGAAGTCTTTCTGTGTCTGAGTGATTTCGCTTCTATAGTCATCTTCAATTCAGTCCATGATTCATAAAATGACAGGTTTTCAATTTTAATGGCTGAATACGCCAAACTATATATACAGTAATTTGTTTGTCCAATCAGCAGTTAAGGCACACTGAGATTACACTGTTTGTGACTATAATGAGTAGTACAGAACTGAACATGAGAGTGTAGATGTCTCTTCAACATATTTAGCTCTTTTCTTTTTATATATACCTAGTGGCTGGAATTATAGTTCTTTTTTAATTTCTGAAAAAAAAAAAAAAACTCCATGCTGTTCTCCACAGTGGCTCTTCTAATTAACATGCTTGTCAGCAATGGGCAAGGTCCCATTCTCCACTTCCCTGTGAGCACTGATTATCTCTTGTCTTTTTGATAATAGGTGTCCCCTGGTGAAGAGATAAAATGAGTCTGCTTTGCATAGCTCTGGTGATTAACGAGGTGAACTGTGCTTCCTGAACCTCTTGGTGCTTTGTGGATCTTCCTTGGAGAGATGCAATGTCTGTGGTTGATCTGCTAATCAAGTTCTTTTCTTTTTAGTTATGTGTATTTCTAATATGGTCTTGGTGTGAATTTGTGATCAGGCATATAGTATGCAGATATTTTCTCACATTGCAGATTGTCTGTCTCTTACTTTCTTCATTACGTCTTAGAGGAAAATTGTGGTAGTCTAATTTAGCGATTTTTAAAAATGTTTTCTGTGGTGTGAGGGATTACCATGAGGAAGAAATCCTCACCTGTATGGGTACCATCACACACTGCTTCACCCTCTTTTACAAATAGTATCATAGAGTTCAATTATGTCCTGAAGTCCATGATACACATTAAGTTCTGAAACTAGTAAGAAAGATAAGACACTGTATTAGCAGAGCTTTCCAGCTACAGAACCTCATTCAGGATTCAGAATCTCAGGAAGTCAATTTACATTTAGTTGAAGTAAATTTTTAAATCACTTCTTCACTATTTATCTTACATTTTAATGATCTTAGCCACAATTATAAAAGGCTTTTCATGAAGGGATAGGTCTTTCTTTTTCCTCATAGCTAACTAGTGTGTTATATGCTTTTGAAAGCAAAATAAGAGAGTAGAGAAGTTGTCTTTAAGTCATCCCACAAAAGAAACCGATGAGAAAATAATTTTTAAGTGGAATAAATAGAGTGTATTCTACAGAACAATTCCACTATATTTCTCATTAGGTGATATTCCATTTTCTTAATGAATAATGAACCAGCATAAAACTAATGTGTCACATAAAGTCATAAGATTAGGAATTAAGTGGTATTTGAAAGGACTTTTTTTATTTTTAATTTTTAAAATTTTCCAGATTATAATTACATTTCTACCTTCTCTTTTCTCCATATAGTCTCTCCCATGTAGCCCTCCCAGTATTCCAATTCATGGTTTCTTTCTCACTAATTGATACTGGAGGCGCATATATATATATATATATATATATATATATATATATATATATATAATTTATATTGAAAAACCATTTGTTATTCTCTTCTTCAAGGAAGACCACCTCTCCCCTTCCAAACTTTTCTTCATGGTTTATAATTTCTGTAAATGGCTGAAGCCTTGTGGTCTTTGCCCCATCCACTTTGGCATGGCCTTGGAGTCATTCCTTTTCAGATCTCTTTTGGATAGTCATGTTGCTGAGACCTTATAGGTTTTGATAAGGTTTTTGATATAGTTCTTGATATTCCTAGAAAACACAGTCTCACAAAAAATCTCCCCGGTCATTTGGCTCTTACAATCTTTCTATCCAAGATTGCACAATATTTTTTTGAGTCTTAGGTGTATGTAGTGGTTTGAATTTGTTGGACCTAAAGATTAACTCTATTAGAAGGTGCTGCCTTGTTGGAGCAAGGTAAGGCTTGTTGTTGGAGTAGGTAAGGCTTTGTTGAAAGAAGTATGTCACTATGGGAATGAGCTTGGAAACTGTCTTCCTAACCATGTGGGATCTGCTCTTCTCCTGTTTATCTTCAGAACAAGATGTAGAACTCTCAGCTCCTTCTCCAGAGCCATGCCTTCCTGGATGCTGCCATGTTTCTACCTTGATGATAATGGACTGAACCTCAGAACCTGTAAGCCAGCCCCAATTGAATGTTGTCCTTATAAGATTTGCCTTTGTCATGTGTCTCTTCACAGCAATGGAAACCCTAACTAAGACACTATGGGAGTATTTTGTAGATTTATACAGTGGCAATGGGCACCACAACTCTGAATTTTGGATGTTTGTGGGGTTTTTGTTGTTGTTTTGGCTTTTTGTTTGTTTGTTTGGTTTTGTTTGTTTTGTTTCTGCTTATTTTCATAGTGATCACTGACTGTTGCAAAGAGAAATCTCTTTGATTATGAACCTGATAATCAATGGTACAATGCCATTGCTTTGTCTAATCTGTATTTAAAAATATTTTATAGTTTATGTGCATGTATGTCTGTGTAGAATGTGTGTTCTTGGTGCCCAAAGATATCAAAAGAAGACACAAGATACTCTGGAACTGCAATTACAGATGGTTCTGAACTGCTATATGTTAACTGTGGAAGAACATCTACTCCTCTTATTTACTGAGACATTACTCCAATGCCTATAATGTGTTTTTAAACAATATAATTATAAATAGAATGCTTACCTTTGCATTCTTATTTTTCTTGTGTTAGATATAGAAGTGTTCAAAAGTACCTTTACCTTTCAAAGAGGCGTTTTTATATTTGAGGCACATAATTTGAAGATGCACACAGCCTTTCCTCTCTAATGTGGTAGAGTATAAGGGGGTAGTAAAAATGATGAAAACAGGGGAGGAAAATGCTACCTCCAATGTGGAGAAGTGTGGCAACATATGTTATGATTGTTTTGTTCAAATTTCTTGAAAGTGACTTACCATGTCTATTGTAAGTCATATTATTCACACAGTAATGACATTTTCACAGGTTTTTCTTGGCAATTTGCTTTCCTTATGAATTGTGTTTAGGTTTACTTAGCTGTTCAAGTTAATTTTTAAGTTACAGGCATAATTTGATGGAGAAATGGTTAGTTTAGATATTAGTCAATTCCTTATTCAATGGGTGGGAGAACAGTAGTGTGTAAAGAAACAGAAAGGCTGTAGTCTAGAGATGGGATGGACTTCAGGAACGCTTATTACAGACACTAAGAACTGGGAAGCTTGAGTAGAGGTATTAAGTTAAGAGTTTCAAGTCTCATGAAGAATGGCTGTGTTCAAAATAAGGAAAGTTTCTTTGGCTAGACATTTCCTAGTAGTTAAGAGAATTGGCAATAGTAAACTAAAAACTGCATTTTAATGTATTATAAGCATGCATATTCCAAAGTTAACCTTCATTGGATATTTTACTTTTAAAACTGTTTTTTTGGACTTCAGCAATGCTATATTCATTCTCAAGTACTTTAAATGCCATGTAGTAAAAATGCTTGCTGCCAAATCCATGGCTGGAGCCAGCACACACACTGTCAGAAATGTAAGCATCCAACTGACAAAGCCAGATGCCTAAGTTCATACTATTGATTGCTTAAGTTCAGACTCTTCAATTACGTACTAGTCATTTTTCTACAAAACCACTTGATTTGATATTCTGTAACTTCAGAGTGGATTCCCAGTAGAGAACTATGGTTCAGGGTGAAAAAAAAACCACTCAGGGGGCAATAAACTCTCTTGTTGAGCTTTTAAGTTGGCCCTCTGAGCACAACATCCAGAGGACACTCTTCACCCAATGGGTTAAGTCTATCATTTACTAGAGAAGTCTCAGCTTAAGCTAGAAATAAAATATAGCACTGCTGGATGAAGTTAGTACTGTGATAATGTGGGCTGCCTGTTCTTCTCATTCAGGTGGAAGCCACAGCTTCCCTACTACCCCCTCAGGACAGGGTGTGATGTCACTGCTGGGTCCTTAGAGATGCTCCTTTCAGTTGTTTTTAAGGAAATGGATGGCAAGAATCTGACATGGGCCAAGGACAAGGAAGTGGGCTTCAGGCAGGAATCTGATATTAGGCTAGAACAAAGAAGTAATTTCAGGCAGGAATCTAAATTTTAGGCCAGAACATGGAAGTAGGCTTCAGACATGAAAATGACTTTGGGCTAGGACAGGGAAGTAGGCTCAGATACTTTGGTCATCCTGATAAGCCCCTAGAAACAGTGATCCTGGGACTATTCATGGAATTTGTTTATTGCTTTGCTTGTGCTTTGACTATCTGTGTTTATTGCCTTGCTTGTTCCTTGACTATTTGCATCTATTGTATTGCTAGCTCCTCAACCTTGAACTGACCTTAATACTTGCATGTAAGTAAAATGGTATAAAAGCAAAAAGGAGGAAGGGGGAAAGGATAGGGGGTTTCTAGAGAGGGGGAATGGGGAAAGGGGATAGCATTTGAAGTGTAAATAAATAAAATATCCAATAAAAAAATAAAAGATTGAAAAAAAACTAAGGAAAATGAAATTACAGAGAACTATTGGGTCATAAAATATAAATGAATATTTGACAATAAAATCCAAGAACTCCTTTGCTGAAATGTACGGAAACATAAAACCACAGAAATATTTCCTCTATTTGTTTAAACACAACAGTAAGCACTACCTATCTAATTTCACTACACTTTATTGATGACTCTTCAGCCATAATATAAGAACAGGATAGGAGCAGAGACGCCCTCGGTTTGCTTTGGTATGATCAAGGTGACATCACGAATTAGATAGGTTCCCATGTGGAGGAAAGTTCATTTAGAGGTGCAATTTCTTGAAAGACTAAGATATATACAGGTTGGCAGTAGTTGCTAATATTCATAATATTCATACTTTTTCTTACTTTATGTAATAACATAAATCAAACTCAACAAAGGTATTTTGTTTGACACATGCAAGCTTTGGCATTATTTATTATTTTATTATTATTATTTTTGTAAAAAGCTAGGATAGACAAAATAGGAAACTAAGATGTTTTTGCAGCTGCTCATCTGCTTGAATACTGGATACCCCTATGGTTCTGATGTGCTAATAGTCTTGTGAATCACTCTTCTATTTTCAGATTATATTCTTTTAAAATTAATTTAGATAAATGTCTTAACAGTTTTAGTATAATTGACTTATATATTACGCATATATATTTATATGTCTCAAAGAAAAGAAAGTAGTAATTTGACATATAATATATTACACATCTTTTTGGAAAATTATTTTACACAGAAAAAATATAAGTGATGAGAGGCTTATTTGCATTTTTGGTAAGTGCTTTGATGTCTGGACCTAATAAAGCTTTAATCTCTCATCTGTTTGATTCAATCTGTTGCCAGAAATGCTTCTGGTTGAGTTTTTCAATCTTTGTGTTCTACAGTGTATGAAGTACAGTATCATTCTATTAGGCATTTGAAACTGGAAGGGATGTTTGACTTGCTATTCCTGGTAATGGTGACCTTTGGTTTTGAAACTACCTTAAAGTTTAGTATGTGGTGTTTTGTAGCTTTTATTTTCAACAGTGAAGGGAAAGCACATCAAGGAACGTGGAATACTTCTATCCCTTAATATCCTTGGACTGTTTGTTTTGGATGACTCTTTATCATGTGTATGATTACCTTGCATTTGACATTTAGAAAATTTAGTTCAAAGACTATGCAAATTTCACAAATGTTGATGAATGTCCTTGACGTGTTGGAAGCTGTAATGTTCATTTTGTCAGTCCTGTTTGCCAAGTTCTAAACTGCATCAGGAAGTAGAAGTGTTTTCACTGTAAAATAAATACTTGAAGATCCCTTAAAGGATCTTCAAGAGAATGATTTAGTTCAGAGTTGCTATCATAAGATAGAGACAATTTGTCTTCATTTATCAATAAGTTTCATATTTCTAGGAGCCAGGTGAGATATAAAGTGTTAGCTGTGCTGGAGAGAGCACTAGCAGTCCCTGCATGGATCCCTGCATGGATCCCTATGATCCTTTATTAGAATCTTACAAAGTAAATATTGTCTTGCCATCAGTACATGTGGTCTCAGGAAAACCTTGTTTACTGCTGATATTTCTACAAAACTGTCCAACAGAACAGAGAGTCTCACTAGAGGCCAGCTATTAAACGTCACTGATTGTGTATCTCATTTTTATAAACTCTTGTCATTTGCCTCTGGTTCCCTTTACCATATTTTCCTTCCATGGTTGCCTGTTACCTCTCCTAGGATAGCAATGAGACTCATTGCACCCTTGTTTTCAGGAAATGATTCTTAAAGCAGAACGCAGGGGAAATACTAGCCTGGCTCTGACATTTAGCCTTTAGGTAATATAGCATTTTTTCAGGTTTTCTTTCTGGTTTAGACATTTAAAATGGGTGGATTGTGAGAACTCTGCGATCTCACTAGAAAATAAAAATGCAATTGCTTCAACATGCATAACTAAGGACATTCGAAATTTACAAATGTCTATGGGGATTGAGGTGATAAGAGAATAGTAATAGATTCTAAACAAAGTAACTGACTCTGAGGCTGGCAACCCAGAAGCTTAGATTTGGACCTTAAGTAGTCAGAGTGAAATGTGAGGCTATGGTGAGAAATTTCAGGCTCATGTAAGAGCCACAGCACTAGGCTGTCAAGTGGGAACGCCTGTTTCATTTAACTCACCACCTGTATGTTCTGCCATATTCCAAAAGCATCATTAAAGAAACACTCAGATTTCAAAACCTACCAAAGTAAGAGAACATACAGTTAAAATGTCACAGTTAATTTTGTGTGTACTCTTAATAGTCATTAAGAAATACTCCCAAGGAGTAAGAGAATAAGAGAACACAGGAAAGCTTTCAGTTGTCGTTCATTCTGTGTGATGAAGTCACACAGGACACAGTAAATATTTTTTTTTTAAAAAAATTTCACTAGATTTAAACAATCATATGCTTTCAATATTAATGTATTTTTAAACAATTATGACTCAAATTTAATATGCTACAGTGTCTGTGCAAAAATAAAAATGACTGCCAAAATTTGAACATCTTTTTTTTTCCCCCTTTTCTGTGAAGCCCTCCTGCACACAGGTGAGGAGATTTCTATGTGTGTCAAAAACAAGAGAGCATTTTTTTTTAATGGCTAGTAGCTGACCACCTCACAAGATGGTGGGATTAATACCCGAGGCCCATCTGCTCTGTTAGCATCCGTTTGACAGAGCAGCCACACGTGAGCTCTAGAAGTCTGTGCTCATGCCATTTACTTTCATGGACATTTCTCTTATAAGACTATAAAAGGCACCGTAGTCTTTCCAACCCACAATTCCCCTTGAAAGTTACAAGAACTGAATTTCTAACCATAGACATCCAGTTCCATGAAAGTCTGAGATCCCGGTGTGTATTTCACAAGTTTCAGAAATGAGCATTTTCCCAAATGTTAGAAACCAATGAATTTCATTAAGGTCAAGGAATTAAGAGTTTGTTTCTTTTACTCAGAATATTTCATTTTGACCAAAGCATCAAACAAACAACATGAAAACAATTTCTTTGTGTGTGAATATTACAAGTATCATTTGAAATTCAAATGTTCTTCATTCTAGGTATTTGAATTTGAATATGTACAAATTGGCAAGATTGATTGACGGTAGTTAGCATGTGAATGGAAGGTTCAGAAACAGCAAAATTGGTAGATGTT
The DNA here is from genome assembly GCF_004785775.1 of Grammomys surdaster. Taxonomy (NCBI): domain Eukaryota; kingdom Metazoa; phylum Chordata; class Mammalia; order Rodentia; family Muridae; genus Grammomys; species Grammomys surdaster. The sequence continues at coordinate 22,324,135 of NW_021604622.1, forward strand.
TTTGCTATAATGGCCCACGCAGATATGGGAGGACCCAAGCAAGACCTTGCAAATCACCTTTATAAGCATGTCTGAAAAACTGGAGAAAGGAATTTAAGTGTGACCATTATTTTATTTATTTTTATTTTTATCCTAAATTATTTAAAAGTTGGCTTTCATATTTTTAATAGACAGTCCAAAACCAGATTTCTAGACTGTCCAAAAACAGATTTTAAGGGAAAGATAAATGAAATTACCTATTTATTTTATTTAGAATTGGTACTGTATTGATAATTAACCACGTATCTTTTCATAATCAAGAGCATTTTGTAAAATAAATTGTTGATGTCTTCTTAGAAATCTCTTCTCAATAGTATATACAGATAAGACATTTATTATTTCTTAAAGTAAAAACCAATTTAACAACTTGAAAGAGAAGCTTGTGTGTTGTGATTGACAGTCGTTAAATTGTGATGTTAAAACAAAAAGACTAGATTTTTGAAAAGAAAATAAAAATGTTCTGGCATTTAAAATATCTAATTAATGAATTCGATGTCCTCTTGAACACATTAAAGAAGAAAAGAACTAGGTGAATTTAGAAAAAGAACACAAAAGGAGAAATTTATGAGCAGCGTGAAGAGTTTGCAAATGAATATTTGAAGGACGGATTGATTTGGAAAAAGTAACGTTTAACAAGGCATTTCCATAAAGGAAAGAACTTTTTTTTTTTATTCCTCCACAGACATGGAATTTGACTCTGGTTCTGTGCTTTGGGGAGCGTTATTTAATCGAGATTCACTAATGATTTTTTTTTCCATTTTGTAACACAGAGACTGCCTAAGTATCCACAGTATACATAGCAGCAAGGACACAGATGTGCTGCTCTGTACAGACAGATAGGAGGTGATAATGATGGTCTTGTTTACCCAAAGCAACACTTTCACCATGAAAGGCTTTGGGGATGAACTAGCCATAATTAGAGGAAAGTCGGTATGCATATGAACGGTTCAACATGGAAAAGCGACCCTGCATTGGGAGCAGACTCTGAGATCTTCCTTTTATCTTTTTTACAAATCTCATCTCAACTTACCTTTACCACAAAGACTGATTCTAAACAGAAAGCCCTCTTTTTCTTTTTTCTTATATTTTTTTCATTAATCACATCCCAAATGCTGTCCCCGCTCCCAGACTTTCTCCCCTCTTTCCTGCTCTCCTTCTCTGAAATCCACAGGAAGACAAACTGAGTCAACTAACCTGGACCTTTGGGGGCTCTCAGAGATTGAACCACCAACCAAAGGCTGGACTGAGACAATGGCACATTTGTAGCAGCTCAGTCTGCATGTGGACCCCCCCAACAACTGAAGCAGGGGTTGTCCCTAAAGATGCTGCCTGCCTGTAGAATCCGTTCCCCAACAGAAAGCTCTCTTAAAGACTACACGCATCTCACAGAATCAGGAGTCTCTATTTTGTCCTGTTTTGGGGAACCACAACTTTAGGCGTCCAGTGATTATCTCTTCTTGTTTTATTCATAAAAATTCTTCAGGGAAGGCAGGCAATATAATTCCTGGAAGAAGATCAGATGGTGATAAAAAAATATGTGGGGAAAATAGGAGTTAGTTTCCTATTCATCTGACAAGGTAGTGCGAGCAGAACTGAATGAATTGTGGCATTTCCGGAAGCCCTCAGATGTTTCTAACCACGAGGCTACAATGTTTCATTTCTCTTTCCAAGATAAGATACTGTTTTCTTGTAGATGTAGAGTTCCTTTGTTTTTTTTTGTTTGTTTGTTTGTTTGTTTTTCTGTTTTTTGTTTTTGATCTTCTGTGGGTTTGTACTCTTCCAGTGAAGATGTCCGTGTTCCTGTGTAAAGCCCAACCCGTATATTAAGAAGTTTTTTTGTCTCTCATATTTTTTTCATCTCCTCCTCTATTCCATATGAGACTTCTGTGGTTTAAATCTGGGTGGATTAGCGGCTTCTCAAAGCCGTCAGTCAAACAGTTGTCTTGTTTAGTGTCCAAAACTCAACCTTAGGACAAGGACCACCATCCTACTGTGGGTCCGTTTCATGTGCAGGTCTCTCATCGCGCGGCTTCTTTCCTGGAAGCTCATAGTCTATCAGTGCAGAATTATCTTCTGTCACTTAGAATGTGCCTTTCCCATCTTCTCCACTTTCCATATGAGGCTCCTTTGATGAGAAAATCTATTAGCTCCTCCATCTTAACCTCCCTGAGAAGCCTCCTTCTACTGCCACTGTGAAATTTTCCATTCATGACTTCCCACAGCTAAAAGCCTTTTCTGTCCCTGTGTTCTAAAATGTAAGGTGATATAATTGCATTTACTACATGGATATAAATTTCTCTGTTCACAGTGGATTTTCTACAGTCAGCTGCATCTCTTAGAAGCAGAAGACCCATAGCTGTGTCTTTAAGTATATGACACCTAGTACCATGGCTGAGATGTAGAAAACCTTAAAACTGTATCAAAAGGAGTGGGAAAATTCATCTGTTGCTTTGCTATTTAATATATATGGTTATGATGTCCATATATATGTTTATTTATTAGTTTCTTGAGAATTTTTCATAAGGCGTTTTGATCCCATGAACCTCTCCCCCAGATCCATCTGCTTTTAAACCCATTACATACAGTTTGTTCTGCCCATAGAGTTTTGGATGTGTGGCCTTCCAGTGTAGCATGGTTAACATCTCAGCAGTCATACTCTTGGGGAAAATGAACTTTCAATTCCACTAAAGATCAATTGCCAATAGCTTGTTGGCCAGGGCAGCATTTCATGGCCACCTCCCATGCTTGCACTTGTTCTGGATAAAGCAAAGGTTATCTCTACAATGTCAGAGCTGCTGTGAGTTCATCTATGCCACTTTGATGTCCCTGAATGCACCCACCCCATCAGGATAGGACATGTCTTATTATTATTATTATTATTATTATTATTATTATTATTATTAGTCTTCTGCAGTCTTCTTTTCCACGCCTCTGCCAGGTCTGCTTCTTCTGTGTTAATTCTCATCCTTGACTTTAAGGCTCCTCAGACAAGTGTGGAGCCATGCACTGGTCCATGGGATAGTAGTCACCGGAAGTCTGTCCTGTCCGTTAGTCTAAATAGCATTGATGTCACTTTGCTATGTAGCATTTGCTTCCACAGGCTTCAGACTCTCCGTTGCTATTCATGTATTAACATCACAGTTTCAAAGTGAAACAGAGATGCAGCAACGAGTGTCCGATAAACGAACTTGTGTTTGACAATAAGAATTGCAATAGGATGCCGGGCGGTGGTGGCGCACGCCTTTAATCCCAGCACTCGGGAGGCAGAGGCAGGCGGATTTCTGAGTTCGAGGCCAGCCTGGTCTACAGAGTGAGTTCCAGGACAGCCCGGGCTATACAGAGAAACCCTGTCTCGAAAAACCAAAAAAAAAAAAAAAAAAAAAGAATTGCAATAGGAGACACACATATGCACCCAAGTGGCCAAAAAGACAGCTGGAGAACAGAGAAGGAAAAGGAAGTTTTATTAGGGCAGAGAGAGACATCAGTAAGTTGTTTTGACTGAAAGTTCAGCGACACTTCAGAGCTTGCCAGGGCTGATAAGTTCTGATTGGTGAATTGCTATGCAAAGCCATCCATAAGCTCTTATCTGGCAATTCCACTGTCAGTTGCTAAGTGAAAATATTCTTCAAGATGAACACATCATTTTACTTAATTGGCTCTACAGTGAGATAACTCCTGCAGCAGGTGTCGAAGACCTTACTGCTCCATTTCTTTTCTTAGGGCTTTTGCTTGTATTTTATGTGAGTGAGAAAAGAGTGCATCCCCTCTGTCCTCTGAATCTTCACAGTTGCTTTTGAGAGAGCATTACATCCCACCATCTGAGACACATTTATGTTGGATTCATGACTCTGAACCCCACCAGGGATGCTGAAGGCTGTTAGCACTGCAAAAATGTCTTCACCCTTGAAGGGCTGGAAAAAAGTGACATTGTTTCAATTATTTTTCCACTCTTTTATTATGACATCACGTATAAATACTGTATGTATTTGTGATGTGTTGTAGTGTATATGTGTGCACTTTTAAATTATTTAGGTGAGTTCATTAACATACATTTTATGTCATATACTTATCATTTCCTGGCTTTGGTGGGATCTTTTAGGAAATAATTTTAATATGCAAAGCCTTATTTTTCTGTGTAACTATGCTAAGTTCTCAAGAACACATTTGCTATGCCAAACCTAATCTTTGCATCTTTTGATATATATCTTCCCAGTTCTCACTCTGTAGGTACAAACCTAAGCGCTACTTTAATGGACTCAGCCTTTTAAAGATTCCCTCTATAAGTGAGCTCAAGACAATATGCCAGTTCTATTTATTAATCTTACTGTAGCATCGAACAAGTTCATACATGTTAAAAATGCAAGTATTCCCTTCCTTCAAGCTGAATAGGATTCAAGTATTAAGGATTATATATACATATACATGTATATATAATATCATATATACATGTATATATGATATTATATATAATTATAAAATGTATACATGTATAAATATTGCATATACATATAATGTATATATAATGTTATATATAATTATATAATGTATACATGTATAAATATTATATATGTCTATATATTATATAATCATATAATGTATACATGTATAAATATTATATATACATATATAATATTATATATAATTATATAATGTATACATTTATAAATATAATACATACATATAGATATACATATTTTATTTTTCCAGATAAATGCCTGTGGATACATATATATTACATTTCCTGGCTATGTTTGACAGGACTACAGGGAATGTGATTGTACAAAAATATTCTTTGCGAGTTTCTTTTTTTTCTTTGATAATACAGAGTGGAATTAGTGGAGTAACGTGGCAACTCCATTCACATTTTCCTTGTAGCTTCTTCAGCCTGTCTTTCCTAACTTAAAAGCATCCCCACCCACAGTGTACACGGGTTTTCTTTTCTCCTCATCCTCAACAACAGTTTTCATTACAGAAAATAATAAGAATAAATTTCCCACCTAAAATATGCTTTTGTTTTGAATACCTTATTTATGTATTCTTTGACTGTGGATCCTGTCGACTCACACTGCTTATCTGAAACTCTCCCTTTAGACTGGCTACATCTAAAGAGTAGTTCCATAAGAAGTTAAATTTAAGTGTTTTGATAAATGTGAGGTTAAACTTAGAGGAGAAAAATAGCTCAGTCTAGAATGTGAGGATAACAAGTTGATGGCACTGCAGAGGAGAGTAAAAGGATCTTCCCATAGCCTGTGTGGTATCTTGACAGCATCATAAAAATAGAGCTTAGATCAGTACCTGCTGAGTGAAGATTGGGATGACACTGGTCACTCCCTCCCTCCCTACCGCCTTTCACGTCCTTACCTCTAATCCCCGACTCTTCTCTTTCCAATGTAAAGAAGCTGAGTTTGCACATAGAAAAGCAGGACCCTTGTCAGGAACCAAATTGACCTGCACTTTGAGTTTATTGTTCCGGTGCCCAGGAGCACAAAAAGTGAATTTTCACTATAAAATATTTCAACCTCAACTATTTTATTACAGTTGTTCTGGTAGAATAATTAATGCAAATTGTATGTCATGTATATGCTATTAAATTTAAATATTTAAATAAAACTACTTCATATTACTTAAATTTTTTGAACCAATATACATTTCTTAGATTTTAAAAAACAACAAATATGCTGAAATTATAAAAATTCAATCATGAATTTATGAGTAATCATCTGAAAATTTAAGTAATGTATCAATAATTTTCATGTTAATAATTTGAGAAGCAAAAGTAAAAATAAAGTTAAATTACTTGAACTTCAAGTATTTCTAAAATGCTAATATAGATACATATGCAAACTGCACTAAGCTTATGTTAATTTTAAGATTTAAAAGCAGGAAGTTTACTTATTTGTAGAAATCTTAGTAGAAATTGATTTATCAGTGACATCAAATGAAACGGCAGCGAGCATGTACTCCATAATTTCTGAGTTGTGGTCATGCTACATATTTTATCCTTAATTTTCAGAATTCCTAAGAGACTCATACAAACATTCATTTGTCTTATGAATGAGGAAAAAAACTCATACAAAACCAGGCTAGCCCTAATCAGAGGCAGAATGTAGCATACCCCTCAGGCCTTAACACTGCACCTCAAGAATGATTCATGGAACAGCACTCAGTCTAAATTCCATTGTATTTTCTAAAGGCACAACCAACATCCCTCATCTCTTATTATTGTCTTAATAGAATTCTATAGTTACTAACTTTTCCTAAAACTTACAGAAGTAAATACAGTTCATCTACTGTAAAATTAAAAATCTATAATCCCCCATTGATGATCTTGTCAGGGCTTTATGTCTTTTGCACATTTTTACTTTTTAATATAAATTGTATAGACACCTACTTGAATAACGTGTCGTATAATCAACACAATAATGTTTTATCAAACTAGTTACTTTTGGTAGCTATATCTTTGTTTCACTTCTGAGGAACAGAACACTATGGAAAGGTTTAAATACACAGGAGACTTCCCCTGCATTTCCTGCCTTTCCTGTAGGTGGCAACCTTCTGTGTGACTGTCACAGGGTGACAGTGTGGAGCTCTTACAAACACAGGCATGGTCCTCATCTATCCACTGACGCTCAACCCTTTGAGACCTGTGGAAAACACACAAAATATATGACTTAATAGAATTGTAGATTCATGATCAACACAGGTTAGGTTTTCTAGAGCACTGGTGGCTAAGGTTTGCTGAACCTACTGCAGATTTTTCCATTTGAAATGAACTTCTGTGTGTTTTTCTCTTGTGACTGGAGTTTCTTTGCTTATTACAAATTTCTTAGACTATCGAAATGGTACAAAGATTAGGAGCTGGCACCCTTGTTTCTTAGAGAAACTACTAAGAAGAAACATACCCTACTAACAGAATGCACTTGTTCTGACTCCACGATCAGCCTGTCCTTCCGAAGGAATAAACTGCCATTTGAGAGCGCTTAACTCATCGACTTTGGTGACTCTACCAATCATTTCAAATTTACAGGATTTAATTTTAACAGAATATTTTTAACATAGTCAATTGGATTTCCCAGGATAATGTACTTTTTCTTTCCCCTTGATAGGAACTTTTAAATTCTAATTTCCCACATATTGAGAAAATTTTATTTTAAGCAGCATCATATAAATAGAAGAATACAACTATTTTATATCAGATTCAGCTGTGAGAGGCTTTGATGATAGTTTGAAAAGCTCTAATGGTTTTATCATATCCCCTACAGCCATGAATTAAGTATGAATAACTGCAACAATAACACATTTTAATAGAGAACATTAATTAACATATGCTGAATGTTAATGAATTTTTTTTCCCTTGGCAGTGTGTGTTACCAGCCAGAGGGCAGTTTGGATATAAAACCTTCATCATCGTGGTTGATTGTGAAAGACAGGCAGTGACTCATGGTCATCTTAATACAATGCTTTCTAATTGAATCTATTCAAACAGAGTAAAATCTCCATTCATTTACTTAAGCAGTGTTTCTTACCTTTAAACAATTTAATACCTACTCACTGAAAGAAAAATTACAATTGTTTTTATATCAGTAAACTCTACAGCATTCTATTTTATTAATGTGTACCAGAATTCTGCACAGTTTTGCTGCTGGTATTCAGGTACCACAGTAGAATTACAGAATCGATTTATATGTGCTCCTGAAATGACAACACACTAGTTGTGACTTGGAAAGGAACTGCACATTATTAATTGACAACACAAGTTAGTGAGGCACAACTCCACTTAGCTATTCATCCACATGATCTTGAGAGTGGTTAATCAATATTGCATGGAAACTATCCACCAAGTCTGGTGGCAAAGATGGTCGGATCACACGAATTCTTCTTTATTTTTTTATTTTATTATTTTTCAAAAATTGTTTATATATTGTGGTCGGAGAGATGGCTTAGTGATTAAGTGTGAACTTGTTCTTACAGAGGACCTAAGTTCCACTCCTGAAATCCACTTGGTAACACACGATTGTCTACAACTTCAGTTCCAAGGATTCTGACATATCCTTCCTCTTCAGACATTGCAGGCACTTGGTGAGCTTATATACACGCAAGAAGAAATATCAACACATGTAAAAAATTAAAAGTTTATGTATTTATACTTGCTATTGCTGTTTCATGTTATAGCTGTGGTATGTGGTTTTAACCATTTAAAGAACAAATTGCCCAAGGTGAAATGAATCACCTCTTTAAAAAAGTAAAAAATAGTAAAACTTGCTATTTTCCATATCATTTCATACTATAGCATTACAAGCTTGAATAATAGATACTCTAAACATATACAGATATTTATAGTATGTCTTTTTAATAATATGTAATGATCACACATTAAGGGAAATAAAATCTTTGAGTATGCATTTTGAAATTAATATGAATAATATGGATGCCTGCAAAGGTTGACATACTGCTAGAACCATTCTAGTTGGTGATGTAAGTGTTTGTAAGTACATATTTATCCCCTAATATATTATTTTTATATTGCATTGGCTCTTGTGGCTGTAGACTCTAAACAATGGAGCAAAGTCATTTCCCCAATAAGGTTTCGATTTAGAGTTAAACTGGGAACCTTTCCCACTGCGTACTTATGTGCTTTGTATTTTATTAAGGTGTTTACCACAGAAGCTAATTATGATTACCCTTTCAATACACTCACACTCTGTACCATACTTTTTATCTACCTGAGGCCATGTGAGTTTCAAGTCTTGTGCTAGATTTTACCTTACGTGCAGCATGATTTACAAACGTTTCCCTGTTGTTAACAGCCAATACATTGCGACAAATACCAGGCTTTAATGAAAAAAAACTTAAAAGAAAAAAGAATAAATTGTATAATATCTTTTAATATGAGATATACAGTAGGACATCAGTCATGAACAGCACAATATAATACTATTTACAAGTAGCATTGGTAGGTATTCAGAAGTCATTAGTATTTTAAATGTAAAAAAAAATCTACCATAGTGCATTCCGCTCTATTGTAACTATCTAGCTCCTGACAAACATTCCTGGTATGCACAATAAGTCAAGAGTGGGCACCAGATCCCCAACTACTGGAGTTACAGGTGGTTGCAAGACATTGTTTGAGTGCTGTGAACCACACTGTGTTCTTGGAAAGAGTGGCGACTGGTTTTAACTTACCGACTCAACTTCTCATGCTCATGGTAGATATTCCACATTATTTTTATATCCTGCTTTATGAAGTCTGTTGTACAGCAGGTATTTCAAATTTTCTGTCCAGTATGAAGAGTTTGAGAAGAGGAATCAATTCAAAGTATTTTGTAATACATTGTGTGGTGTCTGACACATATGGATATACAGCTAGTTGATTTTAATTGAAGGATGCATAAATGAATAAAATAAATCAAATCCAAATAGAAGATTCATGAACGTATTTTTATTAATCCTACCATGACTCAGGTAACTCTATTTAATATTCCTCTGCAGTCTTATTTCAGTGAAGTAAGTGAATTCTGGCACTCGAAATATGTCCAATGTGCATTACCCCAAGTTAGTACAATGCTTTTTACTCAATGAACTTATCTCAAGCCTATGCATACGTAAAACTGCTCTAACAATTTACTTGAGAACAGCCTAACTTCATGTCTTATTAATCACATCAATGAATGATTTCAAGACATCAAGTTCCCTTGTACATGACCATTGCATGTTTATGCAGAGATAGTTTTAAAAAAATAGCAACAGATTTATTTCATCTCAACATTTTATAATTAATTTCTTTATTCATTTGCATCCCAAATGTCGCCCCTCCTTCCAACCCCCCTCTCAGAGTTCTTCACATCATTTCCTCTCTGAGAGGGTGCTCCATATCCTCCATGCCCTGTGTACTCCTTCTCTGGAACATCAAGTCTCTACATGATAAGGCTCATTCTCTCCCACTGAAGCCAGACAGGGCAACCCTCTGCTACATGTGTGTCTGGAGCTATAGACCAGCCCATGTGTGCTCTTTGATTGGTGGCTTAGACTCTGAGAGCTTCCAGGAATCCAGGTTAGTTGATACTGTATGGGGTTGCCATCTCCTTCAGCTTCTTCAATCATTCCCCTAACTCTTTCATATGAGTCCCTGACCTCAGTCAAATGGTTGACTGTAAGTATCTGTGTCTGTCTCAGTCAGCTCAACTTCTTAACTCTGGCATTTCCTCAGAGTTCTTGCTAATGCTTAACTTTGAGTGTTTGGGATGGAGGAGATCAATGATCAGACACTTTCATTAAAACCTTCTATTAAGATTTTATGATGTTTTATTCAAGATTTAACAATGATTGTGTATTCATTTTTAGAAGACCACCAAGGTAATATGCAGTTTCACAATATAGAATGCACAATCAACATGGTGTACAGTATTAAATCTGATCACCCGATTGAGCTGTATTAGACTGAAAGCTTACACAGTATCCCTCTGTGAACACACTATACTGTGTCGAGAGAAGTTACTCTTCACAATGAATGCTTATAAGGGCTTTTTGGAACTCAGAAAACTGGTTTGTTTGTTTGGAGAATTTCTCTAGAATGAAAGATTAACAGTCAGTGCTACTAGATTGTCATTTGAGTCCTCTCAGTTGGCACAGAAGGAACTACCTACGCATTATCTGTATTTCTCTAGGTGTCAAGAATTCCAGGTAATTGTTTACATACTTCATACATGCCATAAAGCACTCATAAGCATTCATGACTTTTCTCCACACAGTACTGTACGCACACAGAGGGAGAATGTGTTAGCTTGCTGTCAGTTCATATATAGCTGTGTCAGTATTGTCAAATCACAGTTCCATGAAATAAAAGTATCAACTAGATCATTAACAGTGTCTCTTGCCTTTAATCTCAAGTGTACAACCATTTCCAAATGGGTTTAATATAAGTGTATCTTTCCTAAGATCATACCACACAACTGTTACAAAAACTGACTACATTTCACATTGTATAGGTTATCAATGTCCTAAATAGTATATTTATACATTTAAAAATTTTGATTTGCACCCATGAATTTGTCTATCAAAATATTTCAATGTGCAGATTCTTTCTGCACTCGAAAACTCTCCGTGATGAACATTTGTAGTGATAATTTTGTAATTGAAGTTTCCTTAAAAAAGGAGAAATGTTATAAGAATGTGGTTTTGTTTCAGTCCCAGGTGTGAGGATGCAGAGCTATTTTGGACTGTCTGCAGCAGCTGCCTAGGATTAGCCTCCTGCTCTTGCAGAGGTAGCTTCTGCAATTGTGTGATATTTGGAACTATGAAAACTTTTTAGAGAGTAAATGAGGGCCCAAAAAGCAGGAGTGGTGGTGGGGTGATGGTTGGTCAGTTAGGGAGGTTGGTTGCAGTTTGTTAGCAGCCATGTTTTCCCCCACACCCTAACACTAAATAAAAGAGATTAAAGAATAGAAGGGAAAAATCCAAGACTATAATTTCTTTCCTTTTGTTTCTTCTTTTACCACAGCTACTAACAAATCACAACTAACCTTGTGTAAGGGAGGAAGACAGACGTTGAATGTTGGAAAACCTGCCCATAATGCTGGGGAAGGGAGGAAAGACATATACTTTTCATAGTAGCTGTTATCTGGACTACTGTCCTTGCCCATGGACATCAGACTCCAGATCCTTCGTCTTATGAAAATGAATTCCCAAGAGTAACTTTTTGGGGCAATCCTGTGTTCTCAGCCATGGAGCTGACTCATTGTTCACTTTTATTCTGAAGTTTTCAGTTTTTGAGCTAGTACAGATTCTGATTTCCTAATCTCTAGATTGTAGATGGCATTTTAAGAACTAGGCAGCTTTCAGCCAGTGAGTCTGTCACAGGGTTATATCTTCTCTTCAATGGTGCCTTTCCTGGTGGGAACCCAGAACAATAAAATAATAGAAAGCAAAAGAGTTTGAAAAATCAACATAGAACTAAAGAAACAGGAGCATCAGTACTGCAATCTTGGGCAAAGAAGGGGGCTATAAACATCAGGAACAGAAGAGGGAGCTTCAAAACTGACTCGGAGTCGCTGGCAAAACTACAAACGGTAATTGCAACAAAGTATAGTGGGTAAAAGTACCCACAAAGTAGCAAAGTCTACATACATGGTTAATCCTTTGGTCTCCACGGTGCCTCTGCAGATTATCTGTGGCTTCTCTGAGTTGTCTGCTCCACTAGCGTAGGTAATTAGAGTTATATATACATGGCCTGACTCAGATAGGCTTTTTCACTTACAAATGTGAATTTAATCTTCTCTCCTTGTGGTTTTGTGGCTTAGCAAATTGCTACTGTGACCTTTCTTTTCACTGAATCTCAGCCTATATTTAGAAAATAAGTTAGGGATATTACTTCATCTCATTATTGATTCTCAAATCATTCAATTGATACTTTAGTGTTTTAGTTCAAAAGTCACCAGGCCTAAACTGGTTCTTGGAAAATGTATACTTTTATTTCTGTATTTATTTTTATAATTCAATAAAGGATTCCTGGTTTTTTCCCCCAATAAAAGAAGTATGGTGAGTGAACAAGTTCATTTTTTTGAAGAAGAAAAGTTACATTTCTATCAAGAACAAGTCTAATTGCTTTAATTAGCTTTGGTAATAGAGATAAATTTAGCTTTTATGTTTTATAATTGTTTTAATCAGTTGTTTTCATATATCAATGTCAAAATTGTTAGCCATTCATGTTTAGTTGTGACAGTATCGTCAAACCACAAATCCGTAAAAAATTACAAAACAACAACAAAAAGTCAACGAGATCAGTAACAGTTTCTCCTTTAATCTCCAGTCTATAGTCATTTCCAAATTTATTTAATATAAGTCAAGCTGAAAGCTGCCTAGTTCTTCAGATACCATCTGCAATTTAGAGATTAGGAAACCAGAATCTGTACTAGCTCAAAAGCTGAAAACTTCAGAATAAAAAGATTTTAAATAGAAATTCTGCTATGTATATGTATATAATGATAAAAATAAAACACCAGTACATTGATTATAGTCATATTTCCAAATTGTACTATTTATCTTTCACTGGTCCATAGTTTTCAATAAGATACATGTATAGAACTGGAAAATAGTATCTATTATTCACAATTAAATCCAATAATGGGATAATGTTTATAAATACTTCTTATGAGCAAAACCTCTATTAACTCCTTAAAATTTCAGTATGATTAGCTTAACTTTTGTTTACTTTTTTACTGTAATGAAAGCATAATCTTTCTCTTTTACCTTTCTTCCCTCTAAAATATCTCATATTCCCATTCCTGCTTATCTTTAATTTCAAACCCTCTTTTTTCATCAACTGTTATTATTGCGTGCATATACATTTCTGAATATAATCCTATAGTCCTAATCATACCTGTTGACCTCATATAGTCTTACACACAGGCATAATTTCATGTTGATCGTTAGACATTGAACACCCATTGGTGTGTGCTTTCCTGAGTGGTCCACCTCTCCAGTTCTCAACTTCATTCAATTGCCTATAATTCTTTTGGTAGGGTTAGTATCCGATAGGCTTTTCCTCATCCAGAATTGTGTGTTTGTTGCTGTCTTCTTTGTTTATCTCACATTGGGATAGTCATGTTGGTGAGACTTTATGAGTGCAGCTTTTGATGACATTAGAAGATATAATCTCATGGTAAATTTCCCGATTGTCTGGCTTGTTCACTCTTCCTGCATCTTCTTCTTTATTGTATCCTGGTCATCTTCCATCAAGTTGCGTCCAGGAAATTATCTGACTGGGACATATTTTTGCAATAATTTGCAGTGAAGAAACTAGGAAAATATTCCATAGCTTTAGTGATTTTTAAACTGTTTAGGAAGAAAAGTAAAATTTTTTATTGCATATGAGATGATTTTTCTTATATGAAACATTTTTAAGATTTTATTTCATTAAATATTGATTTGTTTGTTCAGACCTTCATACATGAACATAGCATCTTAGTTCGCCAACTCTTCCACCATCCTACATACACACACACACACACACACACACACACACACACACACACACGCATCATTATTCAGGCCTTCTAGCACTGCTTTTGTGTACATGTGTCCATGTCTGATCTCTTGGGATTGGATAAACGATGTGGGAACTCATCCCTGCCTCAGCACCCATGGCTCACCTGTAGGTGTGCATGTCAGGATATGACCTTGTGGAATTTCTCCTGTCTAAGTTGATATGCCAACTGGTATTACTATATAATTTACTCAGGCAACCAAATTGTTAAAAAATTCATGATTGCATTTTTCCTCTCATAAAATCATTTTTAATATTTTTGTCTTTTGGGGGGAGGAATTATTCATCTTAAAATTCTAAGATACAGTCCATCATTTTCTGAGGATGGTTTCAAGGCAGGAAGTGAAGCAGCTAGAGCCCGGGTCACATCGCACCCAGAGTCAGGGACAGATGCACCCATCATCCCAGGTGCTTAACTCCAGTTATTTCCTGCTCTGTAAATGTTTTTATTTAAGTTATGTCAATACAGTAACTTTGTTACTACTGCGTATGACATGTTATTATAATGACATGGTTGTGATTCACTTTCCTAATGTTACAATTTTCATATTATATATCTAAATATGATTTGCTGCATTTTTCAGAGAATACAAACTATAAAAACACTTGATGAAAGCAACTGGAAGGAAAAGGATGAATTTTGATTGTGACTTCAATGGTTTTAATGCATCATGATGAGGAAGGCAAGGTAAAACCGAACAAAGCGTATCCTCGCAAATGATGAGCAGAGAGAGCAGCCTCACATACTGTCCTTCTTCTTTTCCAAATCATGTTCAGTCAGGACCCAGTCCACTTACAGTGCAACCTACGGCCAGGCCAGTGCTCCACTAAGCTAATCCTCTCTGGAGACATCTTCTAAAATGTAGTTCACTCTTTCTTGAGTATCTTTAAACCCAATCAAGTATTCAGTTAATACTAATCACCCCATTAGCAAAACCTCAACTATCTGCAGCTTAAAGGAAACCTTTTGTCTATTTTCACAATGAGAAACTAGAAGTTTTATCACGGACATTCTGTCCTCAGAGGCTCACATATGAGATATCGCTTGTCTACATTTGAAGAGATAAAATGTAAAGGGATACTGATAAGATCATACAAGTCATTATAGAAGCAGAAACTTTTTAACATCACTTCAGCATGGATCCTGTCTTCATTCTTATAAATTATGGAAGACGAAAATCACTGAACAATTGTTGAGTTCTTGTGACCAGTTAAATGTCCCAATTGTTTCTAGATATTTTGACATATCCGATGCAAATATAAAGATAAAGAGGTTGAAATAAGAATGCATGAACTACATATATGTTTTTTTTTAAATTCTAGTGTCAGCCTTTCAAGATGATACATTGTATTTTCACTTGGATGAAGAACTGATGTCTAAGAAAAAATGAACATAAATTTTCTTGATCACTTCAAATCTTTTATTCTTGATAATAAAATCTGAAATTGATAAAATAGAAGAACATTGATCACTAAATCATTATACAATGCTAATGTACGGCTAAGATCTTACTGTATCCTATCATACTACTATAATTAACCAGTTAATGATCATTTTAACTATAGTGATTCATATGGACTGGGCTGATAGAAACACTTTATGAAAGGCTCTTTTGAGTCTTTGTCTCATCCTTCAACTTTTCTTTCATTACTGCTTTTCAACCCAAGCCATGCCTTCTCTAGGCAACTGCTCTATCACAGAGAAGTTCCCCAGTCTAGTTCTGTTGTTCTTGTAAGAGAAATTTGGTACAAGGTGAGCAGACTGCATCAGTTGTTAGTGTATCCAGAGCGATCCAATAGAGGCTCCACCTGTTCTCCCCACTGCCTTTATGGAGGACACAAAGATGAGAAGCTCTGCTCTGTGTACTCTGCTCTTCTTCAACCCGAGTTCTCTGAAGCTTCTTCTATTAGACATAGCATCATTGTTCTTTTTAATTCTTTCTTTTTTAATGACCTAAAATATTTTATGACTCTTGGGGCTTAGAGCCCTATAACAGCTATGAGGGTTTTTTTTACATGCTTCCTAACACTGGAGAAGAGAAGAGCAAGACAAATGTAAACTGGAACCTCTTTCATATGGATCACTATAGTATGAGGCTATAGTTACATGTTTGTGTACAGAATGTAAGAGGCTAGCAAGTTCCTCTGAATCAAGGCATTCCATATCAGATTTGGGAGCAAAGCTTACATATCACAAGAGGAGAATCAAATGTCCATGGCTAAGGAAGATTCTGAAACTTAGGAATTTCATAGTCTCCTTCCCAAAGTTAAGAACAGTTGCTAGTGGATGGAGACTATCCAACCAGATAGTTGCAAATTATAAAAGCATTTCTAGGATATGGCTTTCATAAGTCACTACCAATGCAATGGTGGGTTCTTTGGTGATGCTACCTTTAAAGCATTTATACTCCAGTAAGCAAACTGTTTCAAATTTTCCTCTAAGTACCCCACATAGACTCTCTCTGGGTGACTAAGCTTCACTTTGATGCAATTGTTCCTTTGGCTACTCATCAGTTTCTATCTGTGATGAAAGAAAACTCTTTGCTCACATCTCCATAGGAAAGGTCATGCGACTGTGAACTAGACAGATTTCTATCTTAAATTACAAGCAACTGAATTTTGTTTCATTAAAAATAAAATCAACTCATGGTGTGTAGGCACTATAGTTCATTTACATATTAAAAAAATCACCTCTTTTTGATGTGAGGCTCAACATCATCACAAATATATTTTGAGTGTCAAACTTGATGGGTTTGTGTGAAATTTTCTTAGATATTTACTTGGCAGATGACTGTAGATTGGAGGACAAAGAATTTAAATCACATTTTGTTTTAAGCCTTGAGAGATCTTTTCCTGTTAGTAAAACTTTTTATTTTAGAATCTCTCTCTCTCTCTCTCTCTCTCTCTCTCTCTCTCTCTCTCTCTGTGTGTGTGTGTGTGTGCATGTGTGTGTGTGTGTGAATGTGTGTCTGTGTTTGCTTGTGTGCATTTCTTAAATCTCTTTCATCTTAAATTTAAACACACACATTAAATTTGCATAATCTGTATAAATGAAATTATGGACAAAGATCACAGTTTCAAGGAGCCATATGCTTTACAGAAGGATGATTATAGCTTGAGTGTTAATGAGTGTTAGCTTTCTCCTGTTCAAAGCATCACTATACTGGGCGAAAATACGTAAGTCACATTCCCGAGTCACAGACAGAACAGATGCTTCAACTTGAACTCTGAATATTTCATAATGCACAGTTAGCTGTTTTATTCAGACTTACTCATGAACTAGTCTTATAGTAATTCCATCCCTCAAATGGGCCATAATTCTTTATGTGTCAGTTTAGGAATTCTATTCTTTATTATAGGATTTAATGTTTAGGGGCAGCTTTGACAAACTTTTGCCTTGGGCTGCCTGGTGTTATCTTCCATGTTCTGACCACTTAGATATTCTTCTTTTATCCACTCTTATTTTTCATCTTAATCAGTTATAGTGGGTAGCTCCTCATGTCATGTGACCTGACTCAGGGTGGTTCAGGGTACAACACCATAATTTGTCCTAAGGAGATATCTCAGAGGCTTTGTCCTAGATGACAACAAAATTTGTCGTTTCAACACATTCCTCATTTTCTGATTAATATTTGTGTAAACAGACACATACTTAGCATATTGTAAGCATAATATTCAATGTCAATTTTATAGTGGGAAACAGTGCATCTGCTCAGCACAGAAGCAATATGGAATGATAAATAGAGCTTCAAATGTATCTAACTAAGGTTCTTCAGATATGCTCATAGTAATCAATATTTCTAAGTTGTAGGACACAGGAACAATAAAAAGAACAGCAGGAGAATCTGCTTAAAATTCTTCAAAAAATCCTTTTGTCATTCAGTACCCATAGGTTTTCTATATTGATTTATAATAACATGTATGGTATTTGCTTTCTGAATTTTCATGCATATTTATTGTATAAGTGAAAACCTCATATATGATTATCCAAAGAATCCAATTTGATCTGATCTGAGTGTAGTCAGTGAACATTGCTAGATGTGATTTTAACTATACACTCTTGGTCTATTTATATGACTGAAGAGGGGATGTGTTTATTCCCTTTGCAGGAATGACTGTTTTTGTTCATTTTGTTTAGTTTTGTCTTGTTTGGTTTTTTGTTTTTGATCATTACATGCTTTTATTTGCCCCCTCAAAGCCCCTTCTTCTAGAGTTCTTCACCTCATCCTCCTCCCCTTTGCCTCTGAGAGGGTGCTCCACCCTTACCCTCCACCTCTGCATCTACCTTCCTTGTGGCATCAAGTCTCTACAGGATTACGTGCAGTCTCTCCCACTGAGGCCAGACATGGCAGTCATCTACTACATATGTGCTGAGGGATTCTGACCAGCCTGTGGTTGTTGGTCTCTGGGAGCTTCCAGGTATCCAGGTTAGTTGAGAGTGTTGGTCTTCCTATGGGGTTGCAATCCCCTTCAGCTCTTTCAATCCATTCCTTAACTCTAAGTCTTCCATAGGGGTCCCTAACCTCAGTCCAATGGTTAGCTATAGGTATTTGCATTTATCTCAGTCAGCTACTTGTGGAGCCTCTCCTAATACAGCCATGCTAGGTTCCTGTCTGCAAGAACAGCATTGCACCAGTAATAGTGTCAGGGTTTGGTGCCTGCCCATGGGATGGATACCAAGTTGTGCTGGTCACTGGTCAGCCATTCCTTCAGTCTGCTCCACTTTTGTGTCTGCATTTCTTCTAGGGGCTGTTTTTAAAGGATCTGGAGTACAGTAAGTGAATGTAGCTCAACTAGAAAACCAAACAATTTTAATTTAATGAAATACGTTAATATTTATTATTTTATGAATTGCCTGTTCCTTTTGTTCTTTTCTATTTTGTGGTAAGGGCTGCCAAGCTGACAGTTTTAATTCAGTGGTTTTAGCAGCTCAGTTTCTTTTGGGATAAATTACTATAGGATGTAATATACATCAAAAGGTAGCCTTTCATGAAAAGTAAACACTTATTTAGTTTACATTTTATGTGAGACAAAATATAACAAGCTGTGTTCATTTCTAAGTTGTGGTTTTTATTGTAGCTCACCTAAAGTGAGGTGAGCCCATCCCATATTTTGTAATACAAATACTAGAGACCTCTCACTTTTAAAGATATGATTAGAAGTATTTCTTACTGTATCATGAGATATCTTAATGTATCATCCATATCCCAGTTTCACAAAATAATAATGTCTGTGCTCCTAATGGTATGTAGTTGAAGTATTTGGACATCTAGCAATTGTTTAATCTTTTATTTAATTTAATTAAAATATCATCATTATCAGTTATAGTATGTGTAAAGCCAGCATTCCATGTATAATCAACAGAAATAGGTAAACCAATTTTGTTTCCTATTGTATAATTTCAAAGAATGTTTATACTTTTAATCATACTGAATTGGCATCTGGACAAAATAGGTGTCATTTGAAATTTAATAAACAAAATTCTTTAAAGCAACAATAGAAGACAACTGAACTATGACTTTCAGTAGCAAAATGTAAACATTGTATATATGCCCTTGAGAGTCTCATAAAGTCAGCCATTCAAACAATTTCTTTCAATAATAAAAATTATAGGCTTTTATTCTACAATTGCACACAAAATTAAGATATACTTGTTCAAGGATGAAATTATCCACTGTCTAATAGCCATGTCCCATATATATACAAAATGGCTCTTGTAAAATAATTTCCTGAGAATAGAAGAGCATTTAATTACAGAGTTAGTAGAATTAAGACTGGGTCAATGATTCTTTAATATAATAAGATTGCTTGACCAACTGCCAAGACTATAAACAAGAAATAAATGCCAAAATCAAGTTTAAAATGTGGAATTTGACAATGAGGATTAAAACAAGAAAAACAGATGGAATATAAGCAAGAAGCCGTGAGTTGGAAGCTCACACACTGCTTGACACTGTTTCCCTGAGGGCTCCTTTCTGTAATTGTGTGTACATACCAAGTTAATAAAATTTCTGTGTCTGGAAGGAAGTTCACCCTTAAGGTCATGTATGTTAAGATCTGGAAATGTTATTAATTGTCCAGTCTTCTTAATGGTCTTGTGCTGCTTCAAGACCAGGGCTGACACTACTCATAACCACCGGTTGCAAAGAAGTGAGTTCCCTTTCATCTCGTGTAGCATAGTGAACCCTATAAACACAATGAGTACAGGAATGATTATAGAAGCAGCTTTGATTTCTATGGGTATCTTTCAGCACAGAGAACAAGTACCCAAGGGCAGCCTATTGATGATGAAGTTTTATCTAATAGTTCTTTTTCAATGTATTTTTAAAAGTTAAATAATCTTTCTTTTGTGATTTTTTTCTCTCTTCCTTCATCCCTCCTTCCTTCCTTCCTTCCTTCCTCCCTCCCTCCCTCCCTCCCTCCCTCCCTCCCTCCCTCCCTCCCTCTCTCTCTCTCTCTCTCTCTCTCTCTCTCTCTCTCTCCTTCTCTCTCTCTTTCTTTCTTTCTTTCTCTCTTGTTCTTATGCTTGGGACTAAATCTGGGGCCTTGTGGTTTGTAAGCAGATATTTGACAATTGAACTGAATCTTAAATTCCTAAACAACTTTTCTTTAAAGAAAATAAAGAAATGCTGAACATTTTGTGAAGAAACAAACCTGGCCAGAGTAGACTGAAAACTTGATGCCAATTTTTTGTCTCATACATATCAACAGAAGACATCCTGTTTTGTAATAAGTGAGTAAGTAAGTAAGTAAGTAAATAAATAAATAAATAAATAAATCAAATAATATTTTCTCTTGATTTGAACACTATATTCATTTAGATGAAGTTTTTTATGAAATATTAGAATAGAAAGATGCTCACACTGTTTCCGTACAAAACTGGTTATTTTTCTTATATTACATATTAGCAATCACAGGAACCTCAGGCTAATTACCAATCTCAATCAGCATCAACCTCTTTTATGTAACTGACTACCACACATGGGTCCCTCCTGTGTTGCACTAGTTCATCCACCTATGAGCTTAACTGAACTCTCTCCTCCTCTGAACATGCCCTCAGCATGACAACTGAAGGTTACTTAATATCGTGCCCCAGACCTCCTGGCTTCTTGTTCAATTGCTGGCTGGAGTTTGCATTTAATCAATAGCAGACAGCCAATGTTAATAGTCTCATGAATTCTTTCTGCATGACTTCATACTTTGGGAAATTGTAGACTTTGCCAAAATTGCCAGTGGCATGAATCGACCTCAAATCTTCTATAATTTTTGTCAAGTATACCAATGAGTTCGAACATTTATGGCTTATCTTGTGTGAATAAACTGAAGGTAACACATACCAATTATTTTCTTACAAAAAAATTCCTAAATGTTAATGCATAATAGCACAGAAAAGTGATATGAAATGAATTATTTCACCGGTCACTTCAAAGAAAGTAATTGATAGTAATAATTTCAAGTTGGCTTAAAAATACAATGTATAAAAGAGAGATAAAAGACATCAAAAATAAAGAAAAACTCACTCATATATAATGTTTTATGATCATCTAATTTAGCTATCAATGAGATTATGGTAATAATTATGTTAAATAAGTTAGTTGACTACTATTAGTCCTGAAAAATTACTGTGGATGAGAAGAATAAATAAAAAATGCAAACAATCAATGATTGACTCTGGCTAACATAGCAGCATGTAAGTATTTACAAGACATTTTTTAAAAAGCTGCTTACATCTTACTGAGACTGAGCATCTATGAATCGCTGGTGCATTATGACCAGTACAGTTTCCTGAATGTTGTAAGTAACAGTGAGTCGAGACGTGGGCATGTGTGTCTAATGTCGACAAGCGGAGCTGCATGAACAGGAGCTGATGCAGACTTCTTAGTTTGCACAGAGTGTGTTGATCAAGTTCACCTCTTCTCAGTGTATCAGACATTCACATTGGCCTGCATTCTCTCATGACACTTCCAAGCACCATCCGCTACTCTGAAAAATATCCATGAAACTGACAAGCAAACAGATCTGTGAAACAATAAGCATGGAGCTAATGATATCTTGGCTTCCATTCTCTATTGAATATTTGAAAGGTTGTCTAATTTCTCTATTATTTGTATCCAGTCTTGATTCTGCTCTTTATATGAACTACAAGCATCTGTATTTATATCTATTTATACCTCAAGCTGGGTGACAGTGACACACTTCATTCCATTTCTCAGAGGAACATTTTACCCACCAAATCATATGATTTCCATGCCAGTGTTCAGAAAAAATAGGATTATATAGCAAAGAACGCAATGAATGTGAAGGTGTCAGATCTGTGAAGTAGAATACTATCTCTTCAAGACAGTACACAGAAAGCTGGGCCAACAGAGAAACACCCATGGAGGAAACGCACAACCCAAAGACTATAATTCATTTAAGTTTCTGGCTACCCATATACACAGGATAGGCATGGGCTACCAGCAAATCCAAAAACTGAAAGGAGGTCTGAGTTTGATGGCAAAGCCAGACTTACTTGATCAATCAGTACATACATACTAAAGTACTCAGGGTGGTTGTTTATGAAATTCTCTTCCAGTAAAAATCTCTATCACAACCTGACTATCCTTGAATACTGTGTTTGGTTTATTAATAGTTACAGCAGACTCTAATTATCTTGACACTAATTATTTTGTTAAGTGAGTAGGTAAACAAACAGTTTTCTACTATATTAATGGCTACATGAACTCAAGTGTTTTCGGTAGACCTACCATTAAATAAGATTAGTAGTTGGGAGGGCAAGATGGAATAGATCCGTACCTTTCTATAAGGGAATAACCTATATATGCTACATAACCCTATATATATTCTATAACTTCATAACCATAATCCTTTAGGAAGCTGACTTTCTTCTATGTGAATTCTGTCTGATTTTAAAATAAAAACTTAAAAGAATAATGATATATGGTCTTAACATATGGTGAGCTGTAGTGAAATATATATTACAATCTTCTTAAACGCTTAGTTTATGATTTGTTTATTGAGTGTCCACACAGTGATCTCATATACTCATTTAGTTAGTACATTAAAAAGTAATCCTGGTAAGTAATTTTAATTATAAAGACAAAAGATTATCTTTAATTCCAATGGGGGCACATAATCCTTTTTCATCACTTCCTCTATCTTGTAAATTCCTCTATCTTGTAAATTCTCATCTTGTTTCTTGAGTATCAGATGATATTTGCTAAGCACTCATACCTCCATATTGCTATGGTAATAGATTCCCACAAGACTGAAATCCTCTTTAGTAAGTCACGCTGGTAAAGAGTTACATAAGTCGGCCCTTCACATTCTCTGAAATTCTCTCCTTCGCAAAGCCTGCCATTACCGCTGTTGTAGACTTTTAGCCCAGACAATAAGACATGAGCTGACAGGCTGTGCTGTAGTGTACCTGGATTGCTCTGACGGCTGCCTTAGGAACATGGCAGTTTGCCTAGCTGCTGTCAGGAGCATAACAGTAAAACTATTATCTACTATCTTCACGATTGGTTGGAGAACAGTTAGTTTTTATTAAGGGACCAGGTGTGTGTTTATACTTTATAGTTAAGCAATCAAAATTATCAGTGTTTCAGACTGAACAATTAGGTTCTGAGTCTATTGCTGCTGTGGATCTCATGCCTCTGGACCTATGCCACATGACACTTGGAGAGTGTATAAGTCAACTTTTGTCAACTATGTACAAATTGCTTGGAGGCAATTAAACATTTTAGATTTACACTGATGTAGCTGTTTACTGCCAGTGTGTTCTTTCTTCAACTTTACCAATGAATTCCTAAATATTTAATGTATATGGAAGCATGAGTTTATCACAGGATTTTAGTGGTTCATTCCCTGAAAGTAAAATTCACATTTTTGTTTATAGTTTATTCTAAAGAATGTTCTCTCAATAACATATTTTATGATCTAGTCCCAATGTTTACTTCATGTAGGAGTCAGGAAAGAAATATAACCAATCCTATGGGGTTATAGAGAAAGTCAGTTCCTCAGAGAGGACGCAAAGAAAGAGTCACCTGGGTGTTTTCACACATCTTCAGACAGTTGGGCAAACTTTGGTCTAATATACACATCCTCTTTCTCCAAAGCTAGGCACACAGTCTGCGTCAGCTGCTGCTGCTGAGAGTTCCTGAGCAGGGAAAAAGCTCTCTGCAGGCCTTAAAATAACTGTGGGATTTAAACTCCCAACAGGTGCAAAAATGTTTCATTACCAACTCTGAGGCACAGCAAAGCTGTGTGAAAAGGAAGACAGCGTAGATGGGATGATGTTTGTAAAGCTCTGTACACTGTGTGAGAAAATTTCTCAAGAAAGTTCCATAAGGCCTAAGGTGGTTTGCACTTATTATCAAATGATACTGATTTCTATTGTGTTCAGTCACAACCTTTAGGTTAATGATTTGCATAATGTTCGTATTTTACTCTCAATTTTGAATGACTATTAATAGCTGAAATAGTTTCTAAGAGCTCACACGTGTAAAATATGTAGTTGTTGTGTCTAATTATATTTGTTACCATTAAAATTCTGAATTTCTCACCATGTTGTTTTAAAACTTCTGGCTAGAGTTCCTTTACAGAAACTCAGGCTGTTGTTTCTTTTAGATATTCACACTTATTCTAGTATCAGAATTGATTTCTAGAGTAAGAATAGCTTTAAATTCTTCTGTATCTAATATTTGGTCTCCTGAGCATCATTTACAATTGTACAAGAATGCCCAAAATGGCTGCGTAAGCCACCTCATCGACTGTACACGGTTCCTGTTTTCTCCATGGTGATGATTATCAGTCATTTTATCACAGTAAGGCACTCTTGAACTTGAAAATATGGGTTTATATTTTAAATATTGTAGCTCGAATTCATCATAGGGCAAATAAATGCTCTCCCTGAGTTCTTACGTATAGATTTTTGCCTGCACTTCTCACACACTTCACAGTTCCCCTTAACCCATTTTTAAGAACACGAATAGGTATGAGTTTCTTGATTTATAAAGCATGGCTGTTTTTCACCCTTACCTTTCCTTTCACTTGGATACCATAGGCGATATATACTATCAGCCCCATTGTAAAGGATGTATACAATAACCGGACCTCCCATAAATGATGTATGCTATCAACCCCACGGAGGCAATGTATAATTTAATCTCCTTATAGGTGGTGTATGCTATTAACACTCCTGTAGGTGATGTGTACTATCAACTACCCTGTAGGCTATATATACTGTCATTTCCCTACCCCTTGCTTCTCTTAGATACCAGAGTTCTCTGTTCCTTTGCTATCCTTCTGTTTTCTGACTGGTCTGTTTCTCTTAACTGTCTTCTCCTACTTTGCCAGATTTTTTTTCTTTTTTTTCATAAAGTTTTCCATCTTGAGTTTCAGAGTACTTATTGTCAGTTTGGATGTTCTCAAATATTATCATTTAAGTAACCATTTACTAACAGGCAGTACACAAAGTTTACCAGAAGTCATTGCCATGTACCCTGAGTCAAATTTCAACATTAATGACTATGAGATTTGTTGAGTGTGGGAAAACAAAATAACCATTACTGTCTTAGATATGTATCAACCCACAGCAGTCCTGTAATGCAACATCTCCCCCCTCGATTGTCTTGAATGGCTGTTACATAAGAGCATGCATAGAGGAGTTAATTTCTGCTGTTTAGCAGCTGTTGCTCATGTGTAGTAATACTATATCAGTTGAGATGACCTCATATGCACAGTTCATCCCTCTCACTTTGAATGACAGGCCATCATAGCCAGCTGTACATAAGAACTGGCTTCCTGCTATAAATCCCTCATACTTAAGGTCAACCTCCATACTCAGATCACCACAAGCTGTGTCGTTCAGATGATACTTATTTTCTTTTTTCCATGTCTGTGAATCAACACTAAAATAAAGGTAACTCCACCCTGTCCCTTTGACTTCAATTTTACAGGTTTATTATTTGATTATTTTCTACACGTATGCACTGTAGATATAATATATCCACTCTTATACACTTCAGTTTCTCGTTCATCTTTTCCCACATCCATTTCCTTTGTTCATATTCTTTCTTTTTAAATTCATGTTTAAAGACTATTGTTGCCTAGGATCCAATGTCCTTAGTTCTGCTGTGAGGTTTGGGTTTGCCTTTTTGGCTAGTTTCCTTTTAAATGTGAAGTATTTCCATCTGAGACTTCCTGTTTATCTCAATACATTTGTCATTGTTGGCAAGAGCTCTTCTCTGTTTTCAAAGCCAATGATACTAGCCTCTGATCATTAGATTTCTTCCATGTTTTCATGTCCTTCCTCAAAACTGGATCGTGTGCCCTGTGGTATGAAACATGTGATTTCCTCTGGACCCTCCTTGCCAACTTCTGGGATGGTTTAGATTTTACCCTGAGTCCATGTTGCACCAGTTGAAGGCTTTTCCTAAGGTAGTATTTGAACTGAACCTGCAGCTACATTTAAAAATTGCCTTGCAAAAGAAGTGTGGGAAGATATTATCTTCAGTTCCATGGTCAAGTTAAACTTCTTTTCTTCTGCAAATCTTTATATTTTTAAAATTTTAGTGGTTTAAATATAATGAATTCTGGGGTGTTGTCTATGGTAAAGGACTCTCACAAATTAACTGCTACCCTGCCTCACAGTATTCAACCTATTATTATGGAAAATCATTTTATACTTAACAAGACAAATAATTTAAATAAGAAAACGTTTTTAAATGTTATTAGTTGAGTTATGAAGAAACTAAATTATTTTTATGCATAGTACAAACGTGTTTAGAACAGTTTTGAACAATATTGATTTATTTACATCTTGAACAGTCTTGCATTTATTACAATAATTTTCTCTTGATAGGAATTTATGCTTTGTATATAACCATTTGAATCAGACATAATTTTGATAGAATGCATATAAATTATACATTTAAAATTATATTTGTTAACATACTGTCATTTAAATTAATTTATTTCTTTACTTTTGTAGTATATCTCCTGTCTTACAAAACCTACATTAACTCACAGACACTAATAATAGGAAAAAGAAAATTTATTTCTCTTCTATAATTTAAACATTAGCAGGGTGTTGAAGACATGTTAGAATATAGTGAATTTTCTTTTTAAGATTTGTAAAACTATTCCACAGTGTTTAGAAATGGTCATCATGGTAGGATGAATGAGATTTGAAACTTAATGAGAGTAGTTAACAATTAATGAAAGATAAAGTGTTATAAAACAGTGTGGGATCAATGAAACTGTGAAATCCTGGAATTCTGGTATTGATCACAAAGTAAGGTCAGTTTCCTTCATAGATGTGACAGACATCACATGCACATTACAGTTATGGCTGTATTTCATGTTCTCTTGTCAAAGAAGAAAAATGTATGTGTTTATATCATGAGTAAGTAAAGATGTTTGTGGATCTGAATAAAGTTCAATGCCATTTTGAGATAAGATGCAACCAATCAATCCTCACATCATAAATTCGACTTGCCTGGAACTCTGGGTGAATTTTCTAGTATTCAATAAAAGATAAATGAAATGGGAACTTAGTGTGACACCAACCTCAGGGAATTTTGCAATAGAAATAAGAAAGTCTTCATCTAAAGCTAAAACTAAAGAGGAAAATATAAAAGTCGTATGGTGTTTAATAGTAAAACATAATGACAAAACTTGTTGACTCAAACATGTAACAGTTTTCCAAATAGAATATTTGTCCTTAATTGACAGTATCAATGGCTAAATGGGAGACCTGGAGATGAGTAAAGCATACTCTGTGTTTGTTTGTGAAGATGTTTCCAGAGACAATTGAATCATTAGGGATGTGGCCTAATGAATGCAATCATATCTTGATGTATTGCTAACATGGTGACAATATTAAAATGTGCAGCTCAATTGGAGAAAGTAGGTCAATGAGAACACATGCCCTCTAGGACTATGTCTGAAATGGCAATAACACCAATTTCTCCGTTTCCTTGATACCCAGTTATGAGTGGTTCTACTCCACCTCGGGATCCCGAGCTTAATGGGCTGACACCTCTCCAATAGTGGGTCAAATTATCACCTTCTAGTTAATCTCACAATTTAGGACATTAGAAATGCAATACAATAAAATGTACTTCATTGAATTTAATCAGACATATTAGTAACTCCTTAAAAGGATTTTATATAATGGTAATATTGTTTCAAAGCATGTTTCCCCCTTTATCACTTTACGTGTTGCTAGTCTGTATGTGAATGTAAGTACCTATAATAAATGTGACTCTAAATAAGAGGTTTGTACGTGGGTTTTGGATGGAAATGTCGCATCCCATGCTCACATATCCTCTATATTTTGATCAGTTGTTGATTTCTTAATTGATCTCTAGAAGTCTTATTCTACAAAAAAATGAGGACTAGGAGCTGCACTCTCTGTGTATGTAAGGGTAAATTATTAGAAAAAGTTAGAAAAGATTTTGATTTATGAAGTGGCAGCAGTATTTTCTCTCTAATGTCTATGACTTCTCCAGCTAAAAGAATTACAGATGTAAATTACCTCCTAGTGAGTGGCCCTCAAGTCCAGTTAGAAAGCTGTCATTATCCTGAGGTTTACCTGTCATAATTGTCCCATTTCAGATGTCTTGTCATTCCAAGGATTTATATCTGCGTATGACTTTCAATTGCTTTTCTCCCTTAGCAGTTTGCCTAGCACCTTCCAATACTAAAATAACTGGTTAATTCCTCCAAATCCTGTGTTCAAATTGTGCTTAGCAATAAGGTCTTAAATTCTAGCAAGCATTTAAGAGCAATGATTTGAGGACTTGATAAAACAGATATATCAATTCTTAAGGTAAATCTCTTGATTCTACTTTCTCAAAAAATGCTGAATTTGTTGTTGTTTTGTGGAACAGATAAGCATTCAGTCATCCACATAGCAAAGCAATGTAATTAAAACAGCATAATAAAGTTTATGAAGCCTAGACCTTTAAACATTATAAAATGCTTTAATAATTAGGAAAGTTTGATATTTTGCTACAGAAATGTTCTAATTGGTTGACATTTTCCATTCTGGAACAATGATGAATATATTATCCTAATTTATAGAAAATAGTAATGTTTTCATTGAAAAAGACACATATGAACTTTATTACACTGCAGAATACATAGCTTTTTTCAGAATACATTAAATGGGGAATTTAATTCAAAAAGCATTAAATGCTTATAAAATTACCAGTGTTTTTTATTATATTAATTAAGGAATTCTGTATCAGCTAGGAATAACACTGTCCATCTATAATCCTAACAGTAGTGTAGGTGAAGCTAACCATTGATGCCAGTCTGGGCTACAAAGCATTATTTAATATCAGAAAACAGTTATCACCAACAAAGAATGTCATCAATAAAAATATTCTGTACTAAAGTAATAATTTAATAAATAAAAATGTATTGACATTTTAGATATGCTTGAGCAAAACTGACTTTGAAACTTGTGTTCTGCTTGGCCATTTAGCATTAGTTTTCAAGGAAAATGAATAAGGTGCAGATGTTGACAGCTAATAGATCTGTATTTCTGTAGCTTGTCAAGTTTAAAACAATTACAGCTGAACTCCTATGTTTCACTAAGAACATTATTAACTCCAGAAGCAAGTGGACAATTGTCAAATATCAAAGGAATAGAATAGAAAATGTGTGCAATTCTATTGTTTTATAGTTAAATACATATGCATAATTGACATTTAACCACCAAAATAGAAGGCCGTTTTAGAAGAGATGCTATATTTGCAATATAGTCGTCAGTGATAGCAACAATAAAATAACTCATTGCCGTGAGTTATATGATTAATTTTAAAAGTAAATAGAAAAGCAATGAAAATGACGTCAGAGGCCATTGATTTGTAAGAGAGGAAGGGGCATTGCACAGTAAGGTTTTGATGGTACAAAGAAAGGGGGGCTGGTGTAATTACACTCTCCCAAATTAACAAACTATGACTAAAATTAAAAGTGTGAATTCAAAATGATCCTCCACCCCGCAAAAACTAAAATGAAAACTGAGTGAAATGAAAGAGTTGGAAAAACGTGTGACATCCTCAGTTCCCTCTCAGAGTCTTTGTGTTAACACACTCCGAAAATTCCCTTCTATAAAAACCACCTCTATGTTTACCATGCAACCAAGCATTCTAGTCTAGGATTATTACACAAATGTTCTCAAAGCATCTATTCATATATGTGTGATTTAATAATAACTATACCTCACATAACATATAGAAATTATTCGCATTTCCACAGAGAAAAGAATGAATGTGAGAAATTGATGAATGTTCAACGTGATATTGAATATGTAATCTAAATGTAGCTATATGAACAGATGGATATCAATTACAAAATATTGAGTGCTGGTTGCCAGACACAGAATTGGGAAAAATATTGTCAGATGAGATGTATAAGTGGGACTTGGATTCTAGACTTTATGTCTAGATGTTGGTTGTATAGATCTGTTTGCTGAGAGATGCTTTGATCCCTTGCCTGCACATTTATGTATGTGTATATGAATGTGATCCAAATTGACCAGACATATCTGAGCCAGTATATCTGATACTCATTTTGGTTCCCTGTATCTGAATTATTTCACATTAGTCCAAGACTCCCAAGCCTTAGCTACCATGATAAGTATTCTTCAATAAGAAGGGGTAACTAAACTAGAGAAGAGTAACTATTTAATATTTTGCAGTTGAATGAGAATGTTGCAAATTACTTTAAATCTAGGACTTGTATCAACTCAGATACCAAAAGGTCAAAAGCATGAACCACATCTTGTCTTAGTTTCATTGAAGAGTAATCATCCCTGTCTGATTTTAAATTCAATGCCATTGTATGTTAAACGCTGTGCTCATTTATAGTATGATCATAAGTTGATATTTAAAAGTGTCGAGCAAATAAAACAAGTATCACACTTGGACTTCACATGTGCTTCTATTTGTTTCACGGGTAGAGTTTAAGAATGTCCAAGTCAATGTAAAATTATCTTATTTTTCTACATTCTACCTGAAGAGCGTGTGCTCAATGCAGTGAAAAGATTTTCTTTCTTTATTAGATATTTTATTTATTTACATTTCAAATGTTATCCCCTTTCCCAGTTTCCCCTCAGAACCCCCATTTCCCATCTCCCTTAACCTATTTCTATGAGGGTGCTCCCCAACCCACCTACCCACTCCTGTCTCATTGCCCCAGCATTCCTCTACACTGGGGCATCAAGGCTTCACAGGACCAAGGGCCTCCCCTCACACTGATGCCAGATAAGGCCCCATTCAGCTCCTTCAGTCCTAACCCTAACTCCTCCACTGGGGTCCCTGTGCTCAGTCCAATGATTGGCTGCCAGCATCTGCATCTGTATTGGTCAGGACCTTGCAGAGCCTCTCAGGAGACAGCTGTATCAGGCTTCTGTCAGTAAGCACTTCTTGGCATCTGCAATAGTGTCTGGGTTTGGTGTCTGCATGTGGGATGGATCCCCAGGTGGGGCAGTCTCTGGATGGCCTTTCCTTCAGTCTCTGCTCCACCATTTGTCCCTGTATTTCATTTGGACAGGACCAATTATGGGTTACAATTTTGGAGATGGGTGGGTTGTCCCTTCCCTCAACCAGGCACAGGGTCATGCCTAACTTCTGGATATGGTCTCGATAGGTTCTCCTTCCCCTTTGTGTGATATTTCAGCTAAGGTCATCCCCCCGGAGTCCTAGGAGGCTCTTGCTTTCCTGGCATCTGAGACTCTCAGATACCCCTAGTTTCCCATCCCCCATTGCCACACACCTCTGTTCAATTTCCCGATGCTCTATACATCCTCTCCATCTCCCCCACACCTGATTCTTCCTCTCTTTCTCCCCTCCACCTCTTCTCTCCCTCCGAAGTCCCCCCCACCCTCTACCTCCCTTGATTATTTTGTTCACCCTTCTAAGTAGGACTGAAGCATCCACTTTTAGCCTTCCTCTTGAGCTTCATGTGGTCCATGAATTGTATCCTGGGTATTTCATGCTCTTTACCCAATATTCACTATCAGTGAGTACATACCATGTGTGTTCTTTTGTGACTGAGTTACCTCACTCAGGATGACATTTTCTAGATCCATCTATTTGTGAATTTTATGAAGTCATTGTTTTTAATAGGTAAGTAGTATTCCATTGTGTAAATGTATACATTTTCTGTAACCATTCCCCTGTTGAGGGATATCTGGGTTATTTCCAGCTTCTGGCTATTATAAATATGGCTGCTTTCAACTTAACCTACTCTCCCTTTACTTATTGAAATTGCTTAGTCAAACCTCTACTAATGGAAGTTTCAAAAGAATTCTAGGACAGAAAGAAACTAACAACATGGTTTCCTTAAACAATTGAGTCTTTATGTAGCAGAAGAATTTATATTCATGCAATTGTTCTTTTAAGTACAAACAGTAAAGTTTGTAAGCTACACTGGGAAGTCCCTTCATTGTACGAAAGTATACACATGCTCATGTGTGCAACTATATGCACACATGTGCCACAGTGCAGTGGAGGTTAGAGGACTCCCTTGTGTATCAGTCTCCACCCTCCTTTTCACTTGAGACAGTTTCATCATTGCTACCTACAGCATCTTCATGATAATGTGGCTTCTAAGTCTCTGGGATCGCTGGGTGTGCTATCATGTATAGCTTTACATGGATTCTGGTCATCCAAAGGCATGTCCTTATCATAGCATGGCAATTGCTTTACACACTGAGTTTTCTTGTCAGTCTTGTAAGTTGTTTCTTTACAGACATAGTTTCATGGATTATGACTCAAATCCTCAATCCATTTTCTCTTCTGTTTGAAGTATCACCTGCAGAAAAAGACATTACATTTCTTAACTGTCGTTGTCATATACAATATAGGAGCTGGAGTGAAGATATTATCCACGATATCTGTCATCTCTACATACAAACCAATGCCCTAAAACTAGGGCATATGTTTTTCAATTATTTTTGTATATTTTCCAGTTATGTTAAAATGATCACATATTGGTGGAACTGTCACATATAAAGGACTCTGGGGGTGACTAAAGACTGCTTCCCATGTGACTTAAAACAATTCTCACAATGGAATACACATTCAAATACAACGTTAAGGCCCAGGGGTCCTTATGAAGTTACATAAGCTTTATGGTAACTTCATACATAAGCTTCATGGTAACTTCATTCAGTCTTTTAGAGAAAAAAATCAGAAATATACACATGCAAATAGGGTTAAATTAGAGGCATACTTTTGACGCAGTTAAACTATACATCTTACTTTTTCTACTGCTTTGATAAAGTACTCCAGCAATGCAATACGAGGGGCTAATGAACTTCTCTGCCTCACAGTTCAACGGTACAGTGCTCCACAGTGGAGAAGTCAAGGTAGCAGGAGCTTGATGTGGAAGAACACATCACATCCACAATCAAGAATGTATGGTGGTGATGAACTGTCTTTCTCTATACAGACAAGATTTCAGCCAGGGAATGACGCCACCCACAGTGGACAAGTCTTCCTCCTGTAATTACTAAAATTATAATAATCCTCAGAGACATGTTCATAGGGCAGTCTCCTAGGTGTTTGTGAACTCTCTCAAGTTAACAACACTAACCATTATACTCATAAAGATATACTATTTAATATGTGATAAATGTACGGCTGACATACAACTATATTTAAGGGAACATATTTCCTATTTCTACAGTAGGGAACAAATTACCATTTTACTTCAATGAATAAAACTGTTGCTAAAAACAATACAAGACACAAGACAATTTTTGAATGTTTTTCCTTTTCCATCTTTTTGCTTTTCAGCAAATTGTTACCTTCCGTTTTTGACAAAATAATTATCCCATCATACTGATTAAAAAATTGCAAAGAAAAGGACTACCAAGCCCACTGCACTTCAACAGCGAGCCTTTCCTTCTGAGCTAATTAACAACATCACAAAGACCTGACCTTTTCATTTGGCCACGTGTCAAATCCAGTGTAGTAGACATTAAAATCCATGTTCACAGTTTCTTTTAATTAATAATTTAAAATATTTGAAACTATCTTATCTTCACCATCCCTATCCCTTATTCAAATGTCATTGATTGTTCTTAGATGTCTAATAATTTTCTGGAAAATGATATAAGTGTTGCCAGGAGGAGTAGCACACAACAGTTATTAAAATAGACTTTCTGTGCATATGTGCAAACAAGTGTAATGTTAAAGGTCCAATTCCTTAACTGTGTTCTCCTTTTCAACCCAATTCTACTTTGTATGAGAAGGAGAAATTATCATGTTGTTTGGAGTTAGTCTGCCTGTTAATTTCCTCTGGTTTTCAGATAGTATGGTTGGATTTTCTTCTATAATATTACTCTCTGTATCTCACTGTCTCTCTTATGTCTCTGTTATTTCTGTCTCCGTTTGTCTCTGTCTGCCTGCCTGCCTGTATGTATGTATGTATGTATGTATGTACGTATGTATGTATCTCTCTTACGTGTTTGTGTGTGTGTATGTGTGTGTGTGTGTGTGTATTTCTTTACATGCATTATACAGGCACAACCATGTTTGTCATGGGCATGCATGTGGAAGTTAGATGTTACCTTCGGAGGGCAGGCTTTGGCCTTTCACTGTGTTGTATGTTATTGAAGCAGGCTGTTACTTTTGTTGCTGGCCCACAAACTTTTGGGCAAGTCTCCTGTCTCTATTTCTTATATTATTATATGAATGCTGGGATTATAGGGTCACACCACTATGTCTGGCTTTACACTTAAATGCTTATTCTGGGGACCAAACTCTTTACCCACACAGCCAAGTCCATAGCCCAGTTTTGGCATTCTTGGCATTGAAAATATTCTTGGATTCTGCTCATGCTATTGCAGTTAGAAGATCCCTCAAATCCAGCTACAGGAAGGCCTGTTTTGGTTGCACTCCAGCAAACTTATAGGTATCTTAAGTTATGAGGGAGTTCATCTTCTGGATATTGTTCTAATATTCATTTATCCAACGTGAAATTTTTTAGATCACTAATTAAGCAATTATCTGTCTAATGAAGGTAGGGTCCTGATGATGTTACCATAAGAATCTGGGGAAGACAGGAGGCAGAAAAATTTAAGCAATGCTTTCCTGAAGGCAAATGGAGCAGGAGGGAATCTGAGAGAGAGGAAATCAGGGTGACTGGGAGGAGTGGACTTGTGGACTGTAAGGGGGACTGAGAGGAGTAGACGGTAGCAGTGAACTATAGTCAGAATACATTCTAAACAAATAATATAAGAAAATTAAAAGAAAATGTCCGTGATAACTGTAGGAAACACAGGAGCAGAGGACTCTTGCCATTTCATAACTGTCTGTCATCTTATGCATGATATGTCATTTCAACTCACTGTATCTTATGTATGTACACCAAGGAGACCACTTACATGACTGAAACTACAAGAAGAAGAAGAAGAAAAATAAACTAACCAAAATCAAAACTCTAGAACAGAGACAGTCATTAGCAACAACTCTTAAGTTATACCTGAGGAGACATTTGAGCTCCAGCCTTTCTGGAAGGTATTCATACAGTCAAGAAGAATCAGTTTGGTCCTTTGGACCCATTTATGCTATGAGGCAATGTTACTGAGAACTGGGGGATGTCTAATTGAGAGAGACACCAATTAAAGCACAAAACAAAAAGGAAGAAATTATAGGGCTTTTAGCTCATTGTGTATTGGAGCATGTCTAATTTAGAAAAGAACAACTCACTTGGCCCTTTGAAGTTGCCCTCAAATCCACCATTATGTGTTATCTCGCCCACTCTTTGTATTGTGTATACCTCTGCTCGCCTTGGTACACTAAGATGACAGGCATCGTCTGCTTTTCCTGCATCTAGTGAACAGATGCATAACAATACATATTACTTTAAGTAATGAATCTCTAAATTATTATATAATGCAAATAGATGAGCTTCTTAAGTAATATTTTTAAGAAATTATTAGTCAAAAGTTAGATAAATACCATTTAAAACACCTCATATATTTAAGAGGGGGAATTCTCTTTTCCTAGTGTAATTCTCAAATGAGGAATTATATTCTGAGAACATGACAAGGTTTTAATAAAGGGTTACAATTGTTCAGATCAAAAGACCTTCAAGGATGGAAAGCCAATAAATACAACAAGAAGCCACTGCTGTGTTCTTGTTGAGTTGTGGGAAACCAGCAGAGTCGTGGGATTTATTTACAGAGTCACAGAGACAGGGCTCAGAGCATTTGCCATGCCACCAGATCAGGAAAATATGTTTAGACCTTGTTTTGGCTGAGCAAGTAAAACTTTCTTTTAACTATTAACTATTAACTTTTAACTATTAACAATTGTGCTATATTGAAATAAAGGACAGCTTAGTGGCCAAGGGTCCTGTTTCTTCACTTGGACAATTGTGGTGTTTATTACTGGCATGTCCTACTATAACTATTTGTATTTCAATACTTCTCTCATATTCTTATGCCTCAATCTATTTCCATGATTTTTTTAGAAAAAAATTTGTGTATCTTTGAGGTTATATAATATGAAAATGTGGATGTTGGAAGACAGCTAGAGTCTACTCCAAATGGTGTGGGTTCTGGGGGGGCTCATGTAAGCTGTCAGGCATGGTATACAGTGCCTTTACCTGTAGAGCCTTCTGCAAACCTTCTAAGTTTATAGATATATATATATATATCAGTTGTAACTTGATGAGAGATTGTTTATTTGTTTGTTTGTTTTGCTTTATAGCTTAGGCTGGCATCCAAATGGATGATTTGGGCTCTCAATTCATCCAGTGGTAGAATCACAGGATTGTGCCAGATGTCCATTCTATCTATCTATCTATCTGTCTGTCTGTCTGTCTATCTATCTATCTATCTATCTATCTCTATTTATTTATTTATTTATTTACTTATTTAAAGTATATGCATTGAGTCATACCTACAAACCAAAAGCAAACTCTTCCATTTAACCCCAACACTTTGCTTTTAACTCTTTCACATACAGGGCCTGCTGGGTAAAGCATTTTCACACTTTGAAGGCATGGTAACCATCCTTCAGTCATGTTCTACCTCCCACTGTGTTCATGGTCATTACTATACAGTTGGGTCTTTCATCTTCTGTGTCTTGGATTTTATTTTGTTGCAAGTGCAGTGAGGTAGTATCTCATTGACGAGCAAATGACTCCTTCAAGATATAAAGGAAAAGAGGGACTGTATGATGTGATTTGCCAACATTTCACTGTACTTCCCATATTGGATTGGGGCCCATTGTGATGGCTTCTTTTTAACCTCTTTGTCTCCTGGAAGTGCCTCCCAGCAACTGCCACTCATGTTCTGAGCCGCTGGAACCTTGCATAAAATGTAGCAATTTCATAAACAAAATTCAACCGGTAACAATGGTATATGAAATAACTCTCTTATGAAAGTTAAATGAAACGTCAGTTATCTAGGGGGAAAAAAGTAGGGAAATGGATCACGATGTCCATGAAGTCCGTAGCATCTGCCACCTCTTCACCAACTAGAATGACATGTCACTATGTCAACAATGATTAGCTTTACCTCACCCCTTTCCTGATCACCTCTGTTATGAAAATGGAAAACGGTCAATTAAAAAATTCAGTAGAAATAGGAAAATTGCAATATGTACTTGAAATTATGAAAGTCTTCATGCCGTCATTTTTGGCTTTGAACTGTGCATTTCAACTTCACCTCCAAGGAACCCTTTCCACTTTTGTTGAGAGAGAAACCAAAGCTATGCAGCCTAAAATATTAGCTACCATATGTGCAATTCTTGAGAATAGGATTCCACTCTGGGTTTTCTTCTGTGGGATCACTTCCCCATGTTGTCAGTGTCCTTACGTCGCTGTGCCACCAGGTCCATCCTGCTCTTCTAGGACCTGGAATGTTTTAATATTTTAATCAGAAACTTAGGATAATTATTTTGACATTTGGAGAAATGTTAATGATAATTCTAAATTGTCTTTTAATATAATAACTTCTAAGGGAATTTTCACTGGACATATATGTGTTTGAAATTGAATATCATTTCATTCTCAGATGATTGACTGAGCTCACATCTTGAATCTCAAAAACAAAGCAGAGAGCAGATAGCAAAGTGAAAATGGCTTGAATTTAAAAACTTTTTTTCCAAAACAAGGTTTCTCTGTATAACCCTGGCTGTTCTGGAACTTACTCTGTAGACCAGGCTGGACTTGAACTCAGAAATCCACCTGCCCCTGCCTCCCACATGCTGGGATTAAAGGAGTGCACCACCACTGCCCGAATTTTAAAATTCTAAATGCTTACATTTACTAGCATACTTCCTTCAACATAAACACACTTCCTAAACCTCCCCAGACAGCAACACCAACTGTGGACCAAGTGTTCACACATCTGAGTCTATGGGAACATTTTCAATCAGCGCACAACAAATATACCATTAAAATAATAAAAGAGGAAGTGCACCTGGCCACATATGGAATGGGTGCCAATGAAGAACTTTAAACCTTGGCTTGGGAGTACTGTGACAAAGTGAGTCAAAGATACATGCATCAGACAGACAGAATGGGTGATTTCAAGATATATATTGCACATCCCAGTACGTGTAATTAATAGCAGTCATAATAAGTTTAATAACATCTATAAATAACAAAGAATGAATCCATGATCAAGATCTTCTATAGTCAGAAGAACTATATTGATAGAGCTTTTCAGAAAATAAGCACCTTAGAAATGGAAGCAGTTATAAAACAGTATTAAAGGAGGAAATTCTCATGCTGAGTACAGTATTTTAATCAAGTGCATGGTCCATTTGACATCACGTGGAAAAACTGAGAGTGAAGTGATAAGGTATGTAGTTGTCGTTGCTTCTGTCATAAAAGAACATGGCTTGAGGCAAACGAGGAACAAAATTGATTTTGGTTTACAAAATCTGTATTGGGCCGAATGAGAATGTCTCTATAGACTCAGATGTGTGAACACTTGGTCCACAGATGTTGGCTCTGTCTGGGGAGGTTTAGGTAGTGTTTTTTTTTTTTTTTTTTAGAGGAAGTATGCCAGTGATGGAAAGCTTTTAGATTTTAAGATTCTATGCCATTTCAACTTTGCTCTCTTCTTTGTGCTTTCTGCCTTGTTCCTCAAGGACAGAGTTCACTATGGTATAGGAGTCTAGGCAGGCGAAACAGGAAGCTGACAGGGCAGATTTTCATCTATATGCTTGATGCAGACAGAAAGCTGAACTTAAGGTAAGGCTATAAACTCTCAAAGTCCATACCCATTGACATATATTCTACAATGAGCTTCTACCTTCCATTTTTCCAGAACATTCATAAACAATGCCAGATTCTGGGGGACTAAGTGTCAAAATACATTGTAGATATTTTTCATTCAAATGACCATAGTGGGAAAAAGTCTTTATTTCATTAGAAATCTGATTGATTTAATTTATACAAATAGAAGGCTTTTTCTCACTGTGCTAAAACATTTTATAATTTTGTAATAACTAGCATTTACAGGGACATAGCTCCCAACAAGCCAAGTACTTCTGCTTTCATTTTTCATAATAGTCTCATAATTTTGCTTTGATCACTATAAAAAATACAGACTGCATTCTAAGTTATTTGAAAGCATTAGTGCAGAATAACGTGATTGAAAGGAACATCCTAAACGACTAGGAGACTAATTTTTACAAGATAACTTTATTGAGAAGTCTCATGTCCAGCTCTGTGAGTCACACCTGAAGGCAGGCTGCCTGGGTGTAATAGTATTTTGACTGGTTTGCTACACCCCATTTTGCTTCCAAGTAACTGCATACTTTTCTCCACTCACTTTGGCCCATATAGCTTCCAAATCAAAGACAGAGAGATCTGAACTTTTTATTAACAAGCTGACGGCATTCTGCTGGGCAGGTTCTGAGCTATTCTAACCTGACTAGATTACTAATATCCAGAGAGTTGCTCTGACTCGTTCTCCTCCATTTGTGTTCTCATGGAAAATCCTCCTGCTTTCTCTACATGGCCTCTCTACATCTTTGTTCTTTTTTTTCTCTTTCTTTCTACCTGGATGCTCTCATTGGGAACTCATGTACCTCATTGGCTGTCCTCTCCTGCCCAGTCATAGCTGATCAACTCTTTAAGAACCAATCAAAGATGATGAAAATCAATTTTTATGTAACACTGAGACTGGAGATGCTTGACAATGCCATCATCTGTACTGAAACCAGATGTCTGGGGACAAAACGTCAACATCTGAACATACAATACAGAAGTCCAACATCCAACAGCTGGGTGTCATTTTACCACCCTCTCCTCGACCCCTATCCCTGCACCCCTACAGGTTTCTCTGGGTAGCCCTAGGTGTCCTGGAATTCACTCTGTTGACCAGGCTTGCCTCTGCATGCCTCTTTCTCCCAGGTGATTAGATTAAACATGAGTACCACCAATAACTGCCTGGATGTCCTTCTTAAGTGATGTGTCTTACCGTACCATCCTAGCTCTGCACTGAGGGCTAGTGCCCAGGCACTGCTTACACACTGCCAGAGGTGGCAGGGCAAAGTCTGAAACAGGGAGTCCACACTGGTTCTCATCTCCTCTCTAGGTACCCAGGCACCGCCTTAGTACCGCAGAGAGAGGGAGTCACGACCTGGGGGTTCTAATATCTCTCTTTCTCCTTGGGTGTGTGTGGACCACTCAGAAGGAGGCAGATCCCGAGTTCCAGCGCAATATGGTCTGACTGGGAGCAATACAGAGTGTATCTTCCTCAGGAGTCTTAGGCATGGCTGCTTAGCTGAAGGCCTTCCCCACTTTCCCCATGTTGATCCTTAATGAAGCAGCTCATATTGCTCTATTTAATGGTGGATGTACATGCATACACTTTCTTTGGGGTAAACCAAGGATTATATACATTTTGCAGGAAGGAATACCCAGGAAGGGAAGGTCGTTGGCTGAAGGCTCAAGGCTATTTAGATACTCATTAAAATGGAGAACTCCAGGTGCAATGCTATGTGAGTGCCCATGATCCTCTCAGTGAGGTGTCATGGTTACACATTCTAGCCAGGTACAGAGACAGGTAGGGAATGGCTCCACTCCCACTGTAAATCTCTGAGATTCCCAGAGTTTAAGTGTATTCAATCTTATCCCTGTCTGGTCTCATGGAACCACTTGCCCTACAGTGATGTATTTACATAACATTTAGCTCTGGACAGTAGATTGATTTTTGTACACTGAACCAAAATTGTGGTTTTTTTGATTGTACACTTAACCAAAGTTGTGGTTTTCTTATTGTACACTTAACCAAAGTTGTGTTTTGTTGATTGAAGATGTATATTTTCAGTATTTATTTCCTTATTTAGTCAAGTATTCTTAAAGCCTGGAACATTAACAAAAACCTTGCTTCCTTTTGATAAACAAACTTTAATCTACTCTATCATCTACTCATTTTCAAAATATCAACAACTGAATAAAGATTATTGTCATTCAAGTATATCAGATTTTACTATTAATTATTATTGATTAGATTCCCATCAAGGTGATAATTCAGGAATGGTTATTTTAATAAAGTAGTGGAAACATCAAATCATAACAAAGGAAATATCCCTGCAGGTGATATTAAGTATTTGCAATATTAGGAGATTGCTGTAGGTGTTTGTAGTGATTACTTTTTTAATCAAGCATTTTTTCTTAGTTAATTTTCTATTGCTGTGATAAAACACCATGACCAAGGCAAATAAGAGCTTATTTGACTTATAATTCCAGAATGATAAGACTCCATCATAGTGAGGAAATATGGCAGCAGGCAGACTTGGCTGCTGAAGCAGTAAATCAGTTCACTTCTGTTCACTTCTTAAATTATAAGTAAGAAGCCGAGAGGGGAAATTCAAACTGGCAGTTGTGCTTTGAAACCTTGAAACCCTCCCTCACTAACATATTTCCTCCAGCAACACTATAATTTCTAAGGTTCCTCATCAGAGTAGCTACTGCAGACCAAGCATTCAAATGCCTGAAAGTGGGTGGGTTATCTTATTCACTCTACACAGCATCTTTTTAAGTAAAACATAAGTATGAAAAAATCGTGACCAAGTAAAAATGTTGTACGATATTGGTAAGTAGGCATGATGGTATGTTTACGTGGTAAGAAAGCATTTTGCGGGATGGCATTTGTATTTACACATAGAGGGTATTAAGTAGCCCTTCCTATTATCACACTGGGAGAACACAAGAAAAAGATATCACATCCATTT
The DNA here is from genome assembly GCF_004785775.1 of Grammomys surdaster. Taxonomy (NCBI): domain Eukaryota; kingdom Metazoa; phylum Chordata; class Mammalia; order Rodentia; family Muridae; genus Grammomys; species Grammomys surdaster. The sequence goes on from NW_021604622.1 coordinate 22,366,444, forward strand.
GCCAAGAAAATAAAATATGCGACAAACCAAATATAGGTTGCTAATCAGCTGTCTTCCCATGCCACATACATGAGAATGCATTTCCAGATGTGTGGTTAGAAAGGGGGGAAATTAGAAGTCACTGATGGTTTTATGTTCCTTTCTTCCTTACCTCAGGCACTAGTGTAGTTTGGCTCAAGGTCATCTCCTTTACAAAGAGATTTTGGATATTATGTAATAAGAAGAAAACTCTCAAAGGTTGGTGCTCATTTAAACTATTATGGAAACACTTAGTAAGCACATATAAGAGACTTCCTAGTTCGATATCTGAGTTTGATTTCAAAAGGATTTCTTTACAGAATGAAATGCTTGAAATTTTGACTTCTTTTACTCCGTTATAATTAGGAAAGAATAGAAGGATAATGGTATAAGTATAAATAGTATATCAAATACACATTCCCTTAAATTTTCTATGAGATAATACATTTCTATCTGAAAGAGAGATGTAAGGTATATTTCAATATCTCTTTACATTCCAACCTCATGACATTTCTTCTGCCCCAGCAGGTAAGGAAAAACTACTATGAGTGTTGGCATTCATACCTAAAGGAATGAGGAACAATGCTCCATTACTGGGTAGCTGCCCTACACATAATGCTAAGTAAGTGTAAAACACTGGTATTTACGTATTCTGTTACTTACCAGTTAAAAAGTATTTCAACTACTACTACTTAATGTTAATTTCACAATACTGAATTGGATTCACAAACTTAAATATGTCTTCTTATGGTCCCAGGGGTTATAAATTATAAAATTGTCATGCAGATGAAGTTTGCTTTTTGAAGTGTTGTGAAAAAAATTCTTTTTTAGTCCCCATGTGTAATTTATTTCACTTATTCTGTGTGCTATGTGATTCCCTGTTGATTCAAGGACAGAAAACTTTAATCAATATATGTCTATTTTGTAGAGTCTAGTCTCAAGTTAGATTTCTGTTCATCAGACTAAGATTTTTATTGTTTAGCACATATTAAGTAGGATTTAAGATGTCATGTTATTTAGTTAATACTTCCACAGAGGACTTAACAGTGCAATGCTATTGAGAAAGGCCTCCCTGGGTCAGACCGTTTTAATTAGTAGTTCAGACCTTTTGCCCATCTAAAGGACCACTATCACTCACTTTGCCTCTTACAGATAATGTTGAAACTTGACCTCCTCCAATCTAAATTAAAATTATTATCATTAAAATAAGAGAATACTTTATAGTACAAGCACTTCTCAACTGTATTTCTACTTTAAAAACGTACAATAAATGTAATGAGGTTTCAGATATACAGCTTTTCTCTTCACTGATGTATTCCCTGAGTCTTCCTTCATTTCTTGAAACCTGGGGACCCAAATGAAGGAGAATGCGGACATCCTAGTGGATATTAAGTAATAAATTATGTGCAACAATTTCCTTTTGTCATAATTATTAAGACTTTAAGAATCCTGTGTGAGATTTTTCATTTTTAATTCAACATTATCCAAGCACCAGACAATGAGCTTGCTTGTTTTGGAGGGACCAGTGAGCCATAAACGCCACGGCGTTTGGCTTCTGAGGAACCAGGAAACATTACCACAGAGTCCTCAGTGGTCACTACAAGGCTTGATACTCTCCTCAGTTATTTGCAGAATTTCCAAAAGGTCTGAGAATTTAGTTCTGGTGGTATCTGAAACTGATGTGGGTGTTTGGTTCTTATGTCTGGGGTATTAAGGTCAAATTAATGTACAGAGCATATATTTCTTGACCTCCTCCACTCTAAAATAGAATTATTATCATTAAAATAAGGGAATACATTAAAATCAGAGATTACTGTAGGCCCCTTATCATAGACTGGCTTTGCTGGATCTTAAATTTGGTATCTGGCCTCCAGAGGGATCATAAAATCATTTATTTTAGTGATGACAGTTCATAGAATTCTGGGATGACCAACGTTTTGACTCTGATCTGGTCACCTTGTTGCTTAGTATACAGCCTGATTTTTCATTCTGTTGCCATATAAGACATATGAGATCACTTGAATTTATTCAGTAACCAAAGGCAAGAATCCCTCATCCTCATATATATATTCTGCTAAGAGCTACAGAAACCAGACAATTCCAATAGGATCTGAAGTAATCAAACCACCTGCCGGGCGGTGGTGGCACACGACTTTAATCCCAGCACTTGGGAGGCAGAGGCAGGTGGATTTCTGAGTTCGAGAGTTTGAGGCTAGCCTGGTCTACAGAGTGAGTTCCAGGACAGCCAGGGCTACACAGAGAAACCCTGTCTCGAAAAACCAAACCAAAAAAAAAGAAAAAAAAGAAAAGAAATCAAACCACCACATTCCATTAAATAAACATAAAATAAAGCAATATGAAAATATGACGTAACTACCTCTCATAACCCATCACCAACCAAATAAAAACACCCCAAAGTTTTGGGAACAACCACACTACCCATGTTGATGGTGAGTATTGTACTATATCAGTCTTTACCTTATATTCATGAGACAGGGTCTTCTACTGAAATCAGAGCTTCCTGCCAAGCTAGACAGGCTGGCCAGCAAACTCATGTCTATCTCCCAGTGCTTGGATTAACTTCATGCACTGTCCTGTGGGATACTGAAGTTTAAAACACAGGTCTGCCTGTTTGCTCAGAAAGCACCTTTGTCTCTGAAACACAGATGTAGCATTGTAAAATGCTTTTGCTGAAACAGGTCATTTCCATTAATATTCTGTCAATATTTATCCAATAACTTCTATAATAAATATGTTTACTTTCAATAGATAATTGTATTTTATGTTTTACCATTACTTGGCATACATTTTAGATGTTGATTTGAAATATTTATGTTCCTATTAATTGAATCTATGTTTCCATATTTACATTCATCCATAAAATTACAGATCATCTGCAGCTGTGATTTTATGTCTGCAGAATGGTATCACTTAATGAAAACTGTGTGGAACTTTCTCATAGTTGTAATTCTGTTAGCTTTCTTTTTATCATCTACTTTAAAGCTTACTGTTGCTGAATATACAGTTATATTATTTTGTTGCTTTGAGTCCACGAAATATCCCTTGCTTTCAAGTATGTTAAGTATAGAGACTGTTATTAACCATTTTAAGGCTCTGAGATCAGCATAGATTCATCTATGGTAAGCATTTGGCCAATGATGTACACAAGGACCTAAGGATTTTAGTTGCAGAGCTGGGTTTGTGTTGTTAGGCTCTTGTTCTTGCCTTGACAGGTACCACCTTCTTCACAGTTCTCCAGCTTAGCTTGTCCTTTGGTAATAACTAGACATGCCAAATATCTACGTTTAACTACTGGTTTTCACATGACAGTTGGACATCAAAGGCGTCTCTGTATTTGCACATTGTCCATTTGTGAGTGGTTAACTGTTGACTCATATGCTACAGTGGGGGAATGGGGAGGGGAATACAGCCTCAATCCTGGGCACACAGTGATTCAGTAAGCCCTATTCATATTTCTCCAGTAATCAGTCCTCTTCTTGTGGCAGCTAAACTCTTTATAATTCTTGTAAGATATCATCGTCCTGGTAAAGATCAACGGTTCTAGAATACTGACAAGGTATGAATTATTGAATTGTTCATTTGTAACCAGGGGATTTTCCCATCTCTCTCCTGTGCATAAAGAACGTTTGCTTTTTGTTTTTGTTTGTTTGTTTTCCTAAACACATTAAGTGTCTGTGTGTCCTGGGAGAAGATGCAGCACCATGTCTCTTGTATGACTTGGGACTTTTAACCCACAGAGGAGGAGAATCCAGGCATATGCTGGTATTCTTTCTTTCTTTTTCTCTTTTTTTTTCCCCTGCTAGGAGTGCTGCTTTCTCTGGCTCCATTTCTTACTTTAAGCTTTTCCCTCACTTCAGTCCTTTGTGAATGTTCTGAGAAGAGCCTTTAGGTTAATGTTCACCTCAGTTCCTATGTCCCCCAGATAGTTCTGGATTTGCAAAGAACAACCTAATTCAACAGAAAACATCACAGAAAATTTTACTCAAAACTTTGTATCAACAAAACACATCTGCTGTCATATTCCTTTCAATTTTTTGAGAGAGACAGAATGGTGATCAAATGTTTTAAGGGAACTAAAAGAGAACACAGAGAAGGTCTTTTTAGCTCTCTATACTGTGAATATAGGATGGATCTTACTTTAGAATGAGGTGTTGAAAGTTGAGAAGACTTGTAGCATCTTCACTGAGAAAAGCCCTTTGCAGCAGTGTATGGCTGCCATGTTTCAGTGTGAGTGGAGGCCCAAGTGTTCCACCATGCAGATAAACTGCCGTATTAATCATGCGGAGTGTTCAGTCCATATTTGGTAGTTTTCATACTTGCTTTGCTCAATTATCAGCAATTTTTGAAGATTCTCACTGACTCCCTGCTTGTATGATCCTCTGTGCTGTTTTCTTCCATGGAGAGCAAACAATCAAGCGATTACTCTGTCCTCTGTTAGAAGGGTCTGTCTTTCTGTTCGTAGGTCAGAAAGCTCCATTCTCAGTTTTCACAGCCTGAAGACATGTTGACACTTTAGATGGAAGGATTTCTTATTGCTAAGACTTGAACGTCGCTGCCTTTTCAGCTTTCTGATTTAAAAAAAAGAAAAGAAAAGAAAAGAAAAAAGGAAAAGAAAAGTGATCAACCCTGAAGATATACACACAATAACAAGAAACAATATTCAGACTGAGCAGATGTATTTAGGGATATGTATATATAATCATATACATAAATGCATGTAACAACAAAAACAATCAAGGATAAAGGAGGCTGAGTATTTGAAAGAGAGCAAGGAGGGATATATGGGAGGATTTGGAGTAAGGAAACGGAAGTTGGAAAAGTACAATTTTATTGTAATCTCAAAAGTAAAACAAATAATTTAATAAATTAACAGATAAAATGTGCTCATGTGAAAGTTCAAAGTTCACACAGTTCAAACACAGTCTCTGCTTCACACAGAACTGTGAGACCCGAGTTAGCATGTCACAGGAGGAAGAACTCCAGTTCATAGTGAGCTATAAGCCAATCTTGTAACCCAAGAACAACAACAAAAAAAGAATGAACCTCATCAAGTCCATCATAATGAATAGATCCGCTGTAAGTCTTCTCAAACACCATAATGTCTCCTCCAGAATCAAAGAGGTCAGAAGATAGCCTTGAGTTGCTATGTGTCTATACCATAGCAAATATGTTCCGAGGATTTTTGTGTGTAAATTGTACTTATCACTATAAATATTTCAATAATCTTAGAACCAGGTATAAATCAGGTGCCTTGTTATGTATATATAAGAATACACACACACACACACATACACACACACACAACTCTGAGTTGATTATTTTCTCAATTTGTATACATTTATGATTTAAAATACATAGGGAATTAATGTCATCTTTATATTCATAGATATATTGTTTATGTAAGTTTTATGGATACATGTAAATTAGAATTAATTTATGTTACATTGCCTAGTGTTCATCCTTTCATGATATTTATTTTCTAAATAAAATATACTGTCCCCTCAAACTGATGAGTATCTTCAACTGGTTTTATATTTGTATGCTCCTAATAGAATACTTAACATCTAAAACATATTTCTATTTAAATCAGCCTATTGCAAGCCTGCTCTGATGATCATATTTAGTCTCTGGAGACAATCTGCACTACCGTCATTGATGAAGTCATTCACTGCATGAACACACTGAATGAGCACTATAGTTCATAAACACCTCCCTGCCTTCTTTTTCTTGTACATAATGAAGAAATGGCAACTGCATGCCGCCTCCTCCCTATGTGTGTGTGTCCTCTGGGAATAGGATTTAAAATACCAATAAATGATGTGAACATGTTGCAAAGTTTTAACACTGTGTTTTCATTGAATGAAATTATTTCTACGTATTTATAACTCATTACCCTGGCCCTCCTAATATGTTACCTGGCGAAACTGGAAGAACCCTTTTCCCTAGAGTGACTTAGTACCTGGGAGATTTCCTTTGGATTGTGTCTGTCAGCAAATTCTTGTTTTTAGGCTTTTAAAGGATGATCTGCTCTTCAGTCTGGAGCATAACAACTGACTGCTGAGAAGGTCTTCCTGCTAGCATTGCTTATCCTTCCTCTGCCAAGAATGAAGGGTAAACAAAACCAAAAGACGGAGCCAGAAAATCCTAACACATTAGTGCTTGTGTTTAACGCCCGTGGTGGTGTGATGCTAGCTACTCTGCCTTGAAAGGATTTTTCTCTTTCTTCTTTCCCAACTTGGCTTCATTCCTTCCCTGAAATTCTGCTTAAAATTCTTCCCTGAGCTGCTGCCTCATCCTTTTAAAAGACAATCCCAAGGGAGCAGGAGACTTTCCTTTTCTGTACAAGACAAAGCCTTGTTTAAAAATCCAGTCAGGAACTGCAGGCCAGCACAACCGATTGAACAACTGCTTCCTGGAGATATAGTCTGACTAAACCCCATTGAGCATAAGCCTGGTTCATGGTCTTGTATATCAGGCCAAACACTCACCAAATACATGTTTTACTGTTCAGCTTAAAGTCATTTTTAAATATTTTATTTCTAAGGACGAGAATTACATTTAAGTGCAGTTCATTAGCAGAAGGGCTACTGCCTGGGATGAAGCTGCGGTTGTACACGGCTAAGATAAAATCCTGAAGAACAGGAGCGTTGTTGTAAACTTATAATCGTTAATAAGATTCTTAAATTAGCATGCTTACATATGCCTTAAACCAGCGAGCAAAAACTGTCACAAAATCTGAGGAAGTTACAGTATCAAATAAACAATAGGTGCAGATAGTATTTATAATAACAACGGGGCTTTCTTTTTGAAATTATTGGTTTTATCCTGCCCCACCTCCATCCACATACTTTCATATTCTTTCTCATTTTTAAAAATAAAACAAACAAAGAAAAAAATCCATGAAGATTGTGTTACCTGACTACTCCTGAACATGAGGCCTACCCTGGAGTGTTGTTGATATACTTCACTTTCCTCCACTGAAAGAAATGTATTTTCCCTCTCCGCTCTCATGGTGGCCACCGACTGCCCATAGCTAATTGGCTAGAGGCTTATTGTCTATCTTCCCTTCTCCATGATGGGATATTCTGTGTCTTGAGATTGTGTAGGTCTTGTGAGTGCTATAACAGTCTCTGGGAGTTCATGCATTCACCTACCCTGGTGTATCTGGAAATACTGTTTCCCTGAACTCATGCACGAACTCTGGCTCTTCCAGTCCTCTTCAGAACAGATATTTGAGCCTTGAGGTGAGGGGTGAGGTAACGGCTTGCCATTTAGAGGCCAGCATTCAAAGTCTCTCATTTTCTGTAGGTTGTCCAGTTGTGGATCTGTGTTAGTTCTTACTTACTACAAGAAGAGGCTTCTCGGGTGAGGCATGACTTGTTTGTTTTCAAGAAAACATTCTCCCCTTTCTGTTTTTTGCATCACTTTCTATGTGTATGGTCCTTTTCTTTCCTATGTGTGTTGTCCCATTTTTAATGTTAAATTTCTATATATTTTTGCATAATCTGTACTTCTACAAACAGTTTATTCAGCAGTTGTGTAAAAGAAACATTTGGTTAAAATTTTATGTTAAATTTGACCATAGTAATTTTCAGGTGCTCCTGCTTGAATTAATATACTTGGGTATATAAATTGTATAACTATTATCTTTCTTGACCAAGTGGCCAAGTGGCTCAACCACTGGCCAAGGAAGAGCAGAGATTTCCATATTGCCACTACCATATCCATTCTGTACCTGTTCCTCCAGTTAACATGAAAATCAGTATGGTAAAGAGCAAAAGCTGATATCAATGTTTAAATTATTAATTTTGTTTATATAGAGGGAGTGAGTGTGGGTGGCTAGTGGGAATTATTCATTTATTTATTTACCTCCCAAATGATGCTCCCCCCAGTCCTCCTTGCAGAGTTCCTCCCCCATTCTCGCTCCCCTTCTCCTCTGAGAGAGCACCCTGTGCATAGCCCCTTACCCAGGTGCATCAAGTCTTTGTAGGATTAGGCATATCCTCTCCCACTGAGGACAAACAAGGTAGCTCTAAACTTTGAATGCTCAGCATTGTCAACATTGCCAGTCCTCAGTAAGGCATTGTGTCAGCCTGACACACTGTCCTTATTTGTGAGGAAATGCCATCTTTTCCCCCCTTTCTTTCTTAAACGTGCCTTGTGTAAACTTTACTCTGTCTTACATGGAAATGCACTCTTTAATAAATTCTTAGTGTTGATATGGGTGTTTAGGGCTCTCAGGTTGCTTGATAGAATGTGAACTGAGCTCCTTTCATCTGACCCTTAATTTTGATTGTTAAGTTACCTGAATATCATCAATTTCTATCTGATGAATCTCATTAAGTTTTTCTTTTTTCATTTTGCATTTTATCACCAAAAAAAGAAGTGTTTCTGGCAAGCTTGAGTTTACATGAAAATGTTTCTCTGGGGTGAGATATTTTATTTTCTCTATTAAATTGATGAAATTTGACAAGTTAATGAACTGACTTTTTTTCTGATACTTTATGGAAATACAATTTTCTATTTTGTCTATGTATTTAATGTATATTTTTTCATAATTTGCAAAATAGAATGTTAGTTACTTGGTGACAGATCAGACTTTCTCGTATATGTGATTAGATATATATCCCTTTCCTTAAACATGAAGAACAATTTTTAAGATAAACTGTTATTTCTATACCAACACATTTAATATTCAATTGGTAGCACATACTTATATGAAGTACAAAGTTCAAATTTCCAATCACAATATTTGTAAGTGTTATGTTCAAATTACTATGGTTAAGAATCTGTTTTTAGAATATTCACTTATTTCTATAAAATTTATTTTATATTGTGAATGATTAGTCCTGTTTTATCTTGTCATTCAAGAATAATTATACTAATTTTCTGAAATATGTTGAAATCATCAACATGCCTTTTACACAAAGGATGAATTCTGATATTCTCCTACTTGAATACACACAGTAATTTACTTACAAATGCTAAATTGACTCATGTCTTTCACGTTTTTCTTTTAAAATAGCCTTTAACCACAGAGAAACAAGAATTAACCAGGTAGAAAATAAGGAAACATGCTTTCTGAATATAGTATATCAAGGAAAAATCCTAATAGAAAATTGCCTTTCATGGCAGCATGCAGTTCTATTTCTAATCATAAATCTTGGTAAAAGATAAAAAGCAACTGAAGAAAAAAAAAGAATTACATTCTGTGGAATATGTACTGAACAAAATGTTATGTTTTATTTAAATATTGACATTTATTTCCAAGTGAATTTCTATTGTAAAATTTATAGGAAATCAGAAATCATATATATTAAACAGTAGAAACTCCTGAAGAAGAAACATGATCCAACAATCTTTTTTATATGATGAAAAGCTACTATATTCACAGGGGAAACAAAAGATATTCTCCGAAGACAACACTAGCAATTGAGAGGCAGGGGTGCATCCCAAGCACAAGCAGCAGGCATGAAAAGTACTTACTTGATGAGTGGAATGGGACATCAAAGAACCCAACTAATATTTCAAGATTTGTTCAGCGGTTTTTACTGCTTTATAAATGAAATAAACGCTGGAGCCATTATTTAAGATTAGAATCACAGTGGGAATTGTGAGTTTGAGATGAACGACTGTAGATTGACGTTTGCATCTTATTGTAAATCTAAATTGACATATTGTGACAACTGCTGTAAATAGTTCTCTGGAACTCACAGGAAACATCAGAAGATGTGTCAGTTGGATTTTAGAAATCTCATCGATAAATAATTTTCAGTATGCCACGGGCATACGGAACACGTCGAAGGATAGTCATAGGATGCTACAGAGAGGTACCGTAAGCATAGGGATGATGGAGTTGAGAACAAAATTTTCATGCCTGATGACATCTACATTCTCCTATATGAGATACATGGTATCAAGTGAATCCACGGAGGATATAGGGCTGAAAAGCTAAACACCATGGAATGGAGAGAAGTGAGAACTCTGCCGCACACCAGAAACTATGCCCTGAGGGGTTGGTAGTAGCTGTATTGAACATGGAGACACAAGTATTCCTGACCGTGTCACAGAGACCTCATCATGTCTGTATCTATTCCTCTTCCAAGCGTATGTGATATGCTACCTCGTGATAGTACTCTGGGCAAGTGGAGAGAAAAATAATGTAAAAACACAGCTGAAGACTTGGCCTTGGGGGGAAAAGGAGGCCATTATTAAGTGGGACAGAAAGAAGCAAGCCTTTCTCTATGAGTGCTCATTTAATGTACCACTGTCAGGTCATGAGGATGTTTGGAATATAGTAAGATCACTAGCCTTGATGGAATGGCCTTTCTCTGGCAGGTATTCTTGGAAATGGCTATGTGGAAATGATTTTCATGCGACACAATTGCTGACCAAGCTTAGTGAACTAAAACGGTGGCTTTATTCACATGTTTTCTTCATTTAAATGAGGAAAACAATCATTGAGGGGTGAGATAAGAGAAGAGCTCTTTGAGAGTCTGTCAACCAAAACTCACTGTAACTGGCACCTTCTCTGCCTTTCATGCTTTGTTACCTGAATGACTCCCCTTTACTCTGTCTCTGCCTGTATCATTTACAATTGTAGTCAGTGTTTTGTTTAATTTTCAGAGTTGTTCTCATAGTTAGAGACACTTCATCAGCTGGATTGTAATGTATATAATACTTATAAGGATATGCTTATTTGCCTATCAGTCATTGTGGGTTGCCCGGATGCTGTTTTCTGATGTTAATTTTGCTTCCGCAAGAGGGGCTACTCTCTAGCAAGCAGATTTTCACATGCTCAGGTGATATCATATGAATATTTTGCCCATTTTTACTGGTCAAATAAAAGTTAGAGTCTGTGATTAGATGTGAGATCTGGAAGAGTTGGAGGAAGAAGAGAGGAGAGCAGGAGAGAGGACAAAGGAGGAAGAAGTGGAAGCCAATATGGAGCAGAACCACATGGCCAGAAAAAAGTGCAAGTAGCAAACAGTTTCATAGCTGGGGAATAAGTAAGGATAGTTATAGATCTGCCCAATCCAGACATACAGCTTATAAATATAATAACTGTGTTGTTTGTTTTTTATACGGGCTTATTGGGGTTGGAAATAACTGCAACAATCAGTTAGTAAACTTAAACCATTTTATGGTTTTGCATTATGAAGAGATTTACAATGGAAGACAGTGGACAAGAAGCCTCTCTATGATCTCACTCTCTGCTGCCATTTACGTCTTTGACCCAGTATCTTCATTCTCATCCAAATTGCGTTCCGGACCCCGGACCAGACTCTAAAGTTAGCTGACTGCTTCTCATACCATCTTAGATGTCAGCAGAAGAACATAAGTAGTGGGTAATGTTTCAAAGATTACTTTTGCATTTAGTTTATACTGCTACATCCTACTTGAGGCCCTAATTTTCTTGTCTCTTTCTGGGATGCTCACACATAGATCTCATTGAATATTCACTACTCTGGTCAAGCTCTCCATGATACTAAGCACAATTCTGTAATGTTCCTGAGCTCCAGCACCTTGAAGCATATACACAATCCCATTTGAGTTTACTTTTAAATTTTAATATACTTTTTGCATTCTATACTCTAATAATGTCATTGTACACTAATAAAACATAATTTATAGTATGTATTTATTTTATTGATTTTTTTTTACTATACTGAATTGATTTTCATAGTCTTTAAAACTAAATGTATATTTCAAGAAGAGTACTGACCTATAATTGTTTATGGAATTAAAAAACTTACATTACTAAGTATATTTAAGAAGCATTTTGGAAATTTTTCTTATTTAATATTTGTTAGTAACAACAAACTTACATTTTAACTTTCTACATACTTTCATGAGTTTACCTTAGAATCATAACAAATCCTTGACATTTTATGACTAATATAATAAAGTTTTAAATAATAAAGTTACAAACATCAAAATTGTTTGTAAATCATTTAAGAAATTGTAAAGCATTAAAACATTTTATTAAAATAAAATAAAGCATTTACTTATGCCTAAATATATATGATAGGATGAATGTAGGAAAATTTATAAAATATTTTATTAAACAAACATAAATGCCCTCACAGATTCCTAATTACTGAGAGTACACACAGCTTTAAGAATAGTCTGTGTAGCATAGCTGTGGCGGTTTGTTATATTTCTTTTGTGAAGGGTCTCTGATGCTCCCAGAAATGTTTCATTGTAGAGCTATCTCTGTTGTGGACACACAGACATGTACCGTGTTTTCACTTTCACCCAGATTTCTGTTTCATAGTATTTCTCTTCCTATGATCATGAAATATAAATGAAAATTCACTTGATGGCAATATTCTACATGTCTCAGTCATAGTGAGTTAAATCATTTCCATTCAGTATTTTAATAAATGTTGGTGTCAGAACATAAGAGAGTAAAGGCGTGCAGATAACTGAATTATCTCTCTAAATTTGATACTATTAACATAAATATACAGATAAATAGGTAGAACAGGGATGAAAATATGGAAGTAATAAATATGCACAGTGAACATGGACAAGGGAAGGGGCAAAATCAGTGTGAAGAAAGAGAAGCCAAATTGAGCCCATATTAAAATCTCTGTTGAAAGAATGGGTCAGATTCCTTTTTAATTCCTATTGTATTTATAGCATTCACAGATAAAATAATGAAGCACTTTCACTTGAGTAGTTGACCTTGCAGTGTTTATATTAATGCAATACTTGCATAGCTCTTCATTTAGATGTCAGATTTCCATCTTTAGGCCTCTCATCTTGTCTATGTTGTGCAGAATTGCCAAAGCTCCAGCTCATGCTTGCCTGATTTCTAGAACCTGACCTCCCTTTTTTCTTACAGTCCCTTAGTGTGAGGCTCAAGAAAATTCTAAATGTGTTTTAATTCTCGTTTAAAATTTGAATTGTCTCAATCATTCTAGCATTTGGTTTTATACAGGTGTCATTACAATAGTTTATTGTTAATGCTGCTTATATGTGCCGTTCAATCTGGAATTGTTACTGTTTAAGACTAAGCCTCATGATATCTTTATTCCTTTATTGTGATATATGAACATGTCTTCCAGCTTGTTCTTGGGAAATGGACTGATGACTATGGATTACTTTTAAGAAATGAAGTAATAACAATTGCAAAGCCTCTCCTAATCACCCTCCCTACCAAAAAAAATTCCACCTGGCTCACTACCATTCAAACACTAAGCATCTTGGAATTGCATAAAGGGACATAGCATAAAAATTAGATTACTAGTCAGCTGACTCTGAACTACATTACTTAGGATGAACTGGCTGACAAGAAAGTAATGACATGAATTCTTCAAACCTTAGCAAAGTATGAACTAAGGCACCAGATGTGGAAGGCAGGAAAGAAGTGGTTTAGAGTTAGGTTTAGCACCCAGTGAATGCTCAGATTCCCAATACTCAGTTGCTCATTCTCCTAAATAATCTCAGAAAGAATTCACTTCAAGAGCCTCCTAAAAGAACTGTACCCTTTCATACCTGGGTTTGAGCTTTGTGAAAACTATGTCAGAATTCTGAGTCATGAAACTTACATGGATAAATAAAACTGTGACTGCTTGCAACGGCAATGAAACAGAATAGTCACGGAAGCAATATAATCCACCTCTAAGAAAAATAAAAATACAAAAGTTAAAGGACATTCAGAGTCTTAGTCATAATGAATATTTGTAAAATAAAAGCTCCCTGACTATATCTCAAAACATGGAACATAGGATTATTATATGTAGACAGATAGTTGCTTGAGGGAACAGACAAAAGAGTTAGCATGTATCATATTCAAAAGATAAAATATCCTAGCTCTTAGGGATAGAAGCTGAAACAAATTGTTTTATGGAGATACTGATGGGGGGAAAAGATGGTGGAAGTTTCTAGGTTACTGCTAATCTTTTACTTCTTTTTAGTTGTTTTATACAACATATTTTGATCATATTTTACCCTCTGTCAGCTCCTCCCAGGCCCCCCCTCTTCCCAACCTACCTAACTTTATGTTCAATGATTCCTTAACATAGAGACAGTTGCTCGGGCACAATATAACATAAGACAAATTGGCCTTTTCTTCACAGAGCTTAATTTCATCTCCCTTTCCATAAAAAGTGACAAACCATGCATAATCATGTAATTTTGATACATCATGTGGCTAATATCATGATTCATGTAGAGTTTTTAAAATTGCATTGATTAAATGCTGTTAAGTATCTCTTGAAACTTTAACTTAGGATTCATACTCCTAGTGAATTCTGAGCATCAGAATCTAGAGAATTGTTTCACAAAGTGGGACCAATTTCTCCAGGTTGACAAATTATCTGTGCATATTTGCGTATATGTGTGCTTTCATACATAGAATCATTGTGATCTCTTCAATATTATTTTGAGGAATTAGGTTGGCCTTTAGAGAATCTTGCTATCAAGTTCCTTTCTTAATATTGGCACTTCTTTACTTCGCAAAAACTATAATATATACCATAGGAGTATAATATTCCAAATTGAAGATTTCATGTTATTTTGGGATTTCCCAAATCAGGTCAATTTCAATCTATAGTGTATTAATCAATATGCTAGTATTATGATTAGATCAAAATAAAGTTGTCCTTAAAATGTAGTGGCTTTTTGTTGAAATGGTAGGAATTGAACACTTCCTGAAAGCCACATTCATGGTAGGTGATCTCTGTGAAAATATCAGTATCTATGTCTCTTTAAACTTTCTGATAATATTTTCCTTTTGATTGACTCTATCTCCTGGATTTATTTTTCCCTTTGTCTGTTTCTTAAATTGAGTAGCAAGAAAATGTTAAAGATTAACAATTAATGACTTAACTTGAAGAGATAGTTCAGCCTGCATAAGAGTGAATATTAGAAATATTTAAAGAATGAGATAAGAGTGTAGCACAATAGTAGAATACGAAATGCCCTAAATTAGACTCTTATCTCTGCAAAAATCCAACCAGTCAAAAAGCACACAGAAGTCAGAAATAATCAGTTTTGAGTTAAGAATGTGTGAGGTCAGAGAGTTATTTCAGAAAACTGTTTTCTATAATCATTTGTCTTTATTAACAGTATCAAAGCCCCACCTTCCAGACCCAAGACTCAGTTTCCCCATACTATTAAAAAGATGGTCTCTCTTCTTCAGGAAATTTCCTTTTGAGAAGAAAAGAGAGGTTGGTGGGTAACAGGAGGGAAATAGCTCACTAACATGCAATTATAACCTCTGATCTTCTTCTGAATTTCTATCTTTGCATGCTTAGTCTAAAAAAAAAACACATTTAAAAAAATAAAACAGAGAAACGATATCTCTCTACATCCTTATTTGATACATAAGAAGAACCCATTACGTAGTGATGCCTTGTATGTATGGTCCAATTGAATCTTGTAGAGAAGAAGGCAAAGGGGAGTGAACAGGTGAAGAGAGCCTGCCATTCATTGATATTTCATGTTATACCTTCATGAACAGTAGACTTTGAATGCATATTGCTTTGTGTAAACCTTCTTTCTCATGAATGAATGTCATGTGTACTACAAATACTACAGAAGGTTTGGTAGTCATTATAATAAGGGAAATAACCAAGCTTCTAATTGAGAAATTGTCTAATTCACTAGTGATCAGTTAGGTAAGTACAGTCTTGTTAAGTTCAAGGCATAAGAACCAGGTAAATCGTACCTGCATTGCTTATTCCTACTTCACACACAACACACACACACACACACACACACACACACACACACCAAAGATAACATGCTTCTTTAATGGTATTTATTATACAGCAAAAGAAAGGAAGGCATCATTTATTCAATCCAGTCCATTCTGTTCATCTTTTATAAGCCAAAATTCACTAAAAATCACAAGAAAATTTGCTTTATTATCAATTATGAAGCACTTGTATAAATGTGTAGCCAGATACATGCTGCTTGTTGGCTGGGCTGCTCCTATTGGGGACAATACAAATGTTCCCAAGGTTCAATGATAAGAGTAGGATGCAGAGACTGGCTTGTAAATGAAAAATGTTATAAATGACATTCTTCAAATCCTTTGTTTCTATCTATGTTTCTATGTATGTATGTGTGTATGTATGTATGTATGTATGTATGTATGTATCTGTCTGTCTGTCTGTCTGTCTGTCTACCTACCTACCTATCTATCTATCTATCTATCTATCTATCTATCTATCTATCTATCTATCATCTATCATTTATTTAAATAGAATATGTATTTGTGAGCATTCACAATGTAGAATATGTGTGGTGATCAGAGGAGAGCTTATTAGAAGTGATTTTCTGCTTTCACAATGTAAGTGCCAGTGGTTGAACTCAGAATGTCAGGCTTGTTGGCAAGCACATTCATCCGCTTAGCCAACTCACAAACTCCTGGGTTACTAAAATGAATTACAACATCAAATTGAATTGTATCTCTTCTGAATGAAAATAATCATATGATTGGATTGTCTCTGGGTTGTCCAGTCAGATAATAAGCAATGATCTTGGAATCTCTGGAAGTCTTGCATAGTATGCATTCCTATTAGCTTTGGTGGGGATCTCTGTAAATTATCTTAGGAAAATTGCCAGTCTTTAATTTTGTTCATAACCTATATAGATCTTGTGAGGAATTGTGGATTTTCCTCACATGTTCTTTTGAGGGTCTCCCAGATCTCCATGCTTCAATAGTAGTTCTGAAATCTATGTGTATGAATACTGAAAGGATCTACGGTAATTTGTGACAATAGATTACAGCACTTGTCTGTACTTAGTATTTATCAAGATATGTTAGAGATCTTCTCACAAGCAGCACAGCAGAGGTGTTTATTGTGACACTTGACTTGTAGTTCATGTAAGTTTGTTGTTTGCTTTTGTTTGAGAGACATGGTTGACCCATGCACTCCCAAATGTCTTGTAACTAGCTATGTAGACCAGGTTGACCTTAAACTTATGGTGAACTTCCTTCCTCTGTGTCCTAAGTGTTGTGGTTATGGATCAGTTTGACCATCCATAGCTGTGGTAGATCCAATAATATTCAATTATGTATGTCTTATGTTTAATATGATGGAACCATTAGACAATACTGACAAAATTATTAGATATTGTTTTAATTAAGTTATGAATCATAAGTGGAAAGCAGTAGAAATTATATTCAACTTTAACTGTGAGCATTGTCCAAGGAAGTAAAAGTAGTTATTGTGGACTCAGGCAGGTTTGACAATCTGAAAGGGAATTTAGTAGTAATACATCTCTCAAGATTTTATTCCACGTAACCATGAAATGAAATACTTGGTCATTGCCATAAATACAGATAACTTTTATTACTGTGCATGCTTTTAGAAAAAACACTGTTTTCAATGTCTGAAAAAAGAACTTATAAAAGTGGACCCAAGGGAGAATACAATGCTGAAAATGTGAAGCATTTCTGATGCCAAATAGTAAATTAAATGTTTCATACACAGTGCATACATCAGAAAGCTAGAAATTTTTGTGAGCTATATCATTCCTCCATGCACTTATAAAAAATATTTAAGAGTTATACTGTACAACTGACAAGGAATTGACATTAAGAATCAGCTATGTTCTGGTTTGCAACAGAATTCACCTGTTAGGAGAAGTTTCACATCCTAGAGGAAAGCAAACAGCTCATGGCTGGATAATATAGAAGCAAAAATGAAATTGTTCATCAGCAAATAAAGAAAATCATCTATATTCAAACCACCTTGTTGAAACACCACCAGTATCATCAGATTCACTGACCTTGATTTCAAATAAATCATGGTAACTGATCTTAGGCTTTTCAAAGATTTTGTGATATTATCATGTTTCTAAGTTCACAGGAGAAATTTGACAAATAAATGCTTGGAATCAAGCCTCAGATATTATTGTGAAAAGTCTTAGACTTAGTTTAAGTACAATCTATGAGCCCTTTGACTTTTCATGTAGTCTATTGGATTTCTCCCTCCTAAATATTCTATAATCCTTGAATCCTAATCATGTTTAGGGAGCACAGACAGTAAATATAAGTAGTACTGAGATGTGTGCTAATTCATTTACAACAGCATAGTGGAGCAGAACTCCTTAGATTAAAATACTAGCTTTAACTATTTTGGCATTTGTTATGGATAGCCCCGGCCTTGTATTTTGGTACTAATTCCCCTTTCCTGTGAAGGGCTGCAGAGGAGGTGTGAGTCATTACACAGGTGAATTCTAGTGAACCTTCTGCCCATCTTAATTTGTAAAATAAAGGCTGGAGCCAGTGATTGGGCAGAGGAAGGGGAGGTGGAGAAATAAAGGCTGGGGAAAGAAGAGGGGGAGGATGACTGGAGGATGACTGGAGGAAGACAATGGAGGAGGAAGAAGGCAGAGACGATGACGACTGGAGAGAGAAGAGAGAGAAGACAATGGAGGATAAAGGAGGAGGATGACTGGGAAGCAGGAGGTAGAAGGACAAACGCAGGGTCTGGAAAATCCTCAAGTTATAAGGGTCTCATAGCTGGGGAAGAGAGTAGAGTAGGGATATCTGTCCAATCTAGGCTTACAGAAAATATTGATAATTACTGAGTGGTGTTTTTATTGACCGGTCATATTTGGGTTGGAGATTTAAGTATCTCCCACTACAGACATTATTGAAACAACTTATCCCAAGTCTCAGTGTAATGTTGAGTCTTAATTGGAATAGCCTCTTTCAGAGAGGTTCCAGTTATCTAGGTTTTCAAATAAATCTATTAAGTTTTCATATATAAATTCTAAGGGTTAAAATAAAGAGAACACAAAGTAGAGAGGGAAGGATGTCAGGATGCATCCTGCGGAATCTGGCCAGAGTAGGGGTGCTTATGATCAAGATACACTGTGACATGTATGAAAATTAAAAAATAAAAGCTGAAAAATTGTTCTATTGAATCTGTAAATTGTTTTCAGTAGGAGGGCCATTTTCATATTCGTCTACAAATCAATGGGCATGGGAGTCATCCCATCTTCTTCTTCAGTCTCTTTCTTCAGAGAAGGAAAATTTCATTGTAGAGCTCTTTCACATCCTCGGTTAGGATATTTCTAGATGTTTTTCCTCAGGCAACTGCGAAGGGCAGAGTGTCCAGCAGCATCCTCATCACCCCTGTTGCTAGTATAGGGATTACATACTCAATGTCCTGATTATTTTATAATCTCCAATTTGCTTAAACTCTTAATCATTCCTCAGAGTTTCCTAGTGGTACTTTTTTGTTATGTATATCATGGGAAAGCCCAAAGAAAGTAAACCTAATAAATACATAGTTATATGAAATCCAGAAAAAGATTTATGATTTCCTCATGGCACTGTTTACATTCATTATAAATCATATTAAATAAAATTACAACACAATTTTCAATACAATATTATATTTTTATTTTTAACTAAGTAAGCTCTGAGGTTTTTTTTTCTTTTTCTAATTTTATGTATTTAACTTGTTTCTCTTTCCTATTGCTCTAGCTAGGGCTTCAAGCACTATATATCGAAATGAAGTGAAAGTAGCAGGCAGCCATGTCTTGTTCGTGGTTTCAGTCAAATTGTTTTGGGGTTTTCTCCATTTAAAATGATGGAGACAGGTTACAGAAATTTTTACGGGTTTATTGGTGGCCCTGTGGCTCCACTGGGGTTCCCACCTGGCTACAGGAAGTGGCTTCTTCAGGTTCTGTATCTCCACTACTATGAGTCTCAGCTAAGGTCACTCCCATAGACTCCTAGGAGCCTCCCCCATGCCAGGTCTCTGGTACATTCTAGAAACATCCCCAGCCCCCATCCTCACCAGCTGCAGATTTCCATTCATTCTCTGGGCCCTCTGGCCCTCTCTTCTGTCTCTCCCCACTCCTGATCATGAACCCTCCATTCCCCTACCCATGCCCTGTCTCATCCAGTTCCCTCCCTCCATATGCCTCCTGGAACTGTTTTATTCCCCCTTCTAAGTGAGATTCAAGCATCCTCATTTGGCCCTTCCTTCTTGTTAGCTTCTTTGGGTCTGTGTAGTGTAGTGTGGGTATCCTGTATTTTATGGCTAATATCCACTTTAAGTGAGTACATACTATGCATGTCTTTTGGGTCTGGATTACCTTTGAAATATTCGAGGGCTTTTCCTCTTAAAATAGTTCTGTAAGATAAGATCTTGCGTGTATTTGTAGTGACTCAGGATGATATTCTCAAGTTCCATCCTTTTGTCTGCAAAATTCAAGATGTCTTTTTAAAAAGTATCTGAATAACATTTCATTGTGTAGGTGCACCACATTTTCTTTTTCCTTTCTTCAGTTGAGAGACATCTAGGTTGTTTCTAGTTTCTAGCGCCGTGTTTCACGTTTTAACTTTCATTTGCATCTCATTCCAGAATTTCTAAATTTTCTTTCTTGATTTCTACTTTGATTTCTCATCATTCTTCAATGTGTTGCTTAAGCAAAGGTAAAACGAGCCTTCCTCATATAACACATTTTCTTATTGTAAAGTGGAATGTCTAATCGGTCAAAGGCTGTGCATAGGAATAATACTTTAACCCACATATTACTATAGAATATATAGATAACGATGTGTAACATAGTGATATGTCATCTACGTGGCTAGCTTTTCTAAAGAGGCAGTCATGGGCTGCAGACATGTGAGAGCATCCTGGAGGAAAGCAGTCTGGTTTTCATGGTTAGAACTAAACCTGTAAACGAATGAACCACGGTGGCTTAGTTTATCATCTGAGCTGCATGCAGAATACTCAGTACAGGCTACTCAGTGAGTGGCCTAAACACTTCTCCAACTGACTCGTAAACTAACAGTCATTGGTCTATAGTAAATAAATAAGTAAATTTTCTCTTCAACTTTACTTCTCCTTATATCCAATTTCTTTCTCTGTCTCTCTCTCTCTCTCTCTCTCTCTCTCTCTCTCTCTCTGTCTCTGTCTTTGTCTCTCTCTGTCTCTCTCTCTGTCTCTCTCTGTCTCTATCTCTATATCATCTATATCTATATCTATATCTATATCTATATCTATATCTATATCTATATCTATATCTATATCTATATCATCTATATCTATATCATCTATATCTATATCATCTATATCTATATCTATATCTATATCATCTATATCTATATCTATATATCATCTATATCTATATCTATATCATCTATATCTATATCTATATCTATATCTATATCATCTATATCTATATCTATAACATCTATATCTATATCATCTAATCTATATCATCTATATCTATATCTATATCTATATCTATATCTATATCTATATCTATATCTATATCTATATCTATATCTATATCTATATCATCTATATCATCTATATCATCTATATCATCTATATCTATATCTATATCATCTATATCTATATCTATATCTATATCATCTATATCTATATCTATATCTATCTATCTATATCTATATCATCTATATCTATATCTATATCTATATCTATCTATCTATATCTATATCTATATCATCTATATCTATATCTAATCTATATCTATATCATCTATATCTATATCTATATCTATCTATCTATATCTATATCATCTATATCTATATCTATATCTATATCTATATCTATCTATCTATATCTATATCTATATCATCTATATCTATATCTATATCATCTATATCTATATCATCTATATCTATATCTATATCATCTATATCTATATCTATATCTATATCTATATCTATATCTATATCTATATCTATATCTATATCTATATCATCATCTATATCTATATCTATATCTATATCTATATCTATATCTATATCTATATCATCATCTATATCTATATCATCTATATCTATATATCTACATCATCTATATCTATATCTATAACATCTCTATCTCTATATCTATATGTCATCGTACTGTTCTAGGCATGTCTTTGAGCATTGTACTGACTAAGCGTACAAACACTGGAAACCCTTATTTATTCTACATTTTATAGAATGTTCAGTTTTTCCCTTTTAATATGATGACATATATTGATTTTTTTTCATTAATAACCTTTGTTTTCTTGAGGTACGTATTTTGCAGTTCTACATTCTTCAGGACTTTAATTGGAGAGTCGTGCTGCATGAATTTAGCTGGTCATGTGGTCTCCTTATTTAAATAAATTAATATGAAGTATTATAATATTGATGTCTGTAGCTTTAACTATAATAGTTCATTAGATTTGCATTCAACACTCAATAAACTCTAGTAATAACTCATATATCATAGAAGCTGACCACGTCAACTACATTGGTTTCTACCTGTCTGATATGCCTTTCCACAACTCCTTTTCATCATCAATTTTCCTAGGCCTGTAGGTCATATCGTATGTTATTTGTTGGTATAGCTTCCAACTTCTTTGGTTTGGTACTTTTCAAAAGAAATCATTTTTCAACTTGTCATAAAGCCATTGGACTTTTTTTTTTTCCAGAACTGAGGACTGAACCTAGTGCCTTGCACTTGCTAGGCAAGCTCTCTATGACTGAGCTAAATCCCTAACTTTATAACCAGTGGATTTTAAGTGGTGATCAATAAAGATGTGCTCTTATTTATAGTCCAACCTCAGTTCCTAGATTCCCTGCACATTTCTCATCATGGTTCCCTCAGTTTTGAAATCAACAAAGCCAATCAAAGCTTCTTAATTTTCTATTCTCTTTGATCTTACCCTTTCCATTATTCTTTACAAAAAGAGATTTTTAGAAATATTATTATTGATTATTTTATTTATTTGCATTTAAAATGTTATCCCCCTCCTGGTTTCCTCTCTCCAAACCCTCTAGCCCATCCCCCTTCCCCTGAGAGTTGTTTTTACAAGTTGGCTGTTTTACATAAGCAAGTATCTATGGAAATGACTATATGATCTGCCTTTTGATTATGTCAGAGGTCAACTAAGTAGTTACTTATTACACTTGCAAATCTCCTGCCATGTTACATTACATGTCACATTAACATGATTTTCTGTTTCATTTGATTCTCTGTGGTATAGCATAATCTCGAAAATACTAAGTAATGATGGTGCATTAAAACTTTGCCAAAACACATCTAACTTTCTGTATCTGTATATTATTGACCCACCACCATCATACTTATTGCACACAGGAACTACAAATGAATACTCACATTTACAAGTTCTGTTTCTGGTATCATTGAAAATCTCTAAAAATCGCACAAAAGAATCTCCCTAACAAATGGGAAATCAAAATTTACGATATGAAAATAATTATTTTGTGTCAACAAGTAACATGTCACAGGGCTTTTACTCTTACGATAGTTCTGTACTATCAGATCTTGCATGTATTCATGGGGATAATTATACATTCTTATGTACATTCATATTTCTCTATCCTTTTCATTTTTGCTTCCCTAAAGGATTTTTGTAAAACATGGTCTTAATGCAACATTGAAAACTAAAGGTGTCCCAGTGATTATATTTTATCATGAACTTATTGACCAAGTCCATCTCAAATGTTCAAATTGTTTCTTAACTTAGTAAGTCTGAAATTCTTCGTCTCACCATCCTGCCTAATTCTCAATAATACTTTGTACATTTTTTTATGTGTAAAACATCATCTTCCCAGTTATTTTATTAAGGACAAAATTTGATGGATAAATCTTTCTTAATGATATCCTAGTTGTCTGGATTTAATTTTTTTTACAATGCATTCTTATATTATTATCATTTTCACAATTTCCTACATATAATCTACATATTATGTTCATATTCATACATCATAAAACATTGGGACATCTATATCACTACCTCCAAGATCTGGGAAACAACATAGAAATGAAATAGAAATATTATAATATTATATTTCTAAGAAAGTGTCTACCTGAAATAGTGAAAATTTTCTATTAAGTTAATAATTAAAATAAATTAATAATCTTCTGAGCTTGCTTGGCTTACTGTTTAAGTGTAGGTCTATGATCCACCTTTTGCATTTACAACAGTTTAAAGTTCAAGGGTCATTGCAATCCATATGGATGTTCAGTAGGTTGGGAGTGTGGTTCAATCAGTGCTTTTATAGCAGTTCCTGAAGTCCTGCAATTTATATTCTTCATCTTTTGCATTTTCAAGTTGCTGTAAATTTTCCTAACAGTGCTATTGTCACTTGGCAAGTTCTGCCAAAATAAAACATGCTATGTTTACCACTGTGATTGTGTTGATCCTATAATGACTTTGAAGAAATTTACACTTTCACACTGCAATGCACCCAAACCATGGATATAGCACGCTCACATCCACATCTTTTTAAAGCAAGAGTTTGTAATCTCTACAGTGAAAGCCTTATGCAATATCCAATTTTAGTATTAACCATACATCATTTGAGGTTTTTAAAAATGAATACACATTGTGATTCATGTCGATTCTGAATTTTTGCCAATGAGATAGAAGGAATCATGACACATGCCCAAGATTTGGAAAACCTCTTGCCATCCAACATGATGAAGACAGTCCGCTACAGAGTCATTGTTTTTGGCTCTGTTTAATCATCAGTCATATTCCTGACATAAGGAGTGACATCTTTGGTTAAGCAATATGAGTTGACCTAACTTTCTACATATGTGAGCAAAGATGGGAGAAAAGGTCAGTCCAAGTCAGAGGAGCTACCAGTAAGAATTGTGAATCTCAGAATAGTTTTAGAGCACTCAACTTTGGAGAAGTTTATTATGTGCCAAAGATAACACAAACTCTCAACTTTGTGCATATGTAGAGAGTTTTTATTTTTCATAGATATTCTCTCTTGTTTATTTTTCATGAAACCTTTTAAGAGAATGAGTAATAAAATAAAGGAAAATGAGGAGAAGTAATGGAGGAGTTAGGGGAAGGACAGAAGGAGCTGAAGGTGTTTGCAACCCCATCGGAGGAAAACAATATCAACCAACCAGACCCCCAGAGCTCTCAGAGACTAAACCACCAACCAAAGAGTACAAATGGAGGGACCCATGGCTCCAGCTGCACGTGTAGCAGAGGATGGCCTTGTCTGTCATCAATGAATGGAAAAGGGACCAATGGGTCCTCTGAAGGCTCGACATCCCAGTGTACAGGAATGCCAGGGCAGTGAGGTGGGAGTAGGGGCCCACCCTCACAGAAGCAGGGTGAGGGGGATGGGATAGGGGGTTTGTGGAGGGGAAAACGGATAATGGGATAACATTTGAAATGGAAATAAAGAAAATATTCAAAAAAAATATTATGAGCAAAACTTCAAAAAACAAAAAATGTAAATAAATAAAGTATCCAATAAAACAATGAGAAGAAGCTTTGTTATGTACAATGGAATAACTTTTTTATTCATAAAATGTTTACTATTTACCTTTCTTGCACTATGAGAAAATACATGACAAAAACAGCCTAGGACAGCGCAGCTTGCTTTGGGCTCACAATCTCAGGGTGCAGTCTGACATAGTAGGTGAGGCACGATGGCAGAAGTGTGACCCTGCTGCCCACATTGCCTCCACACACAGAAATCAAAAAGAGAGATTAAGGTTGGTGCTAAACCCATTTCCTACTTTTTTTTTCAACCCAGGACCCCAGGGGATGAGAAGATGAGGCTCACATTCAGGGTGAGTCATTCCAGCTCAGTAATTAAGCCTGATATCTCCCTTATAGGCACATTCAGAAGCTTGTCTCCTGAGTGATTCTAGATTCTGTCAAGTTGACATTTCCCAACAAAAGCCAAACACACATTTTACATTGTTAAATTGATAACAATGCAGATTATCCCTTTAAATATGTGTGTTAAATGTTATTTTTCCAAGAGAATATTAGAAGATATTATTAAATGAGCTCCTTCTGACTGTGCTAGGATGGCTCATGAGTAGAAAATGATAATTTGATTTAGAGATAAGAACATAGGTTCAGAATCTACCATACCACTGTTTCTTTAATATAATTGTTCATTTCCAAAATGTCCAAGGTACACCACGAACCTATGGACCAGACCGACAGATAGGTGACAGTGTCCAGTTCAGAGCCATAGAATATGGATGTATAAGTGTGACTCTGCAGAATAAAAACAGATTTAAATTGGAAGGTGAATTACTGACAATTGGGTCTGTATGATAAATGAAATAGAGCACCTAAGGATAGCTCGAGGGCATTCCTACATGTCCTTCTATCTGCCCTATGGAGACTGATCTCAGCTGCCGGTTTCCCCAGCCTTCTGTAGGTGAAGGTAAATCATCAGATTAGAGTCCTGAGAATTCTAGAATTTCTAGATGAAGATGCCTTCACAAGGTATGTTACTTCTACCTTTCATGTAATCCTTCTTCTAACTGATATAGATAAGTCTTTCTAGAGATACCATAACAGTTTCTTGGCTACATATTTTATCCCAATGGAAGATCACGTGCCTATAATGAATAAAGCTCCAGGTTTGGGTATAATCATTGGAAAAAATTATATATATACATACATACATATATATATTCATATGTATGAATATATATGTATATATATATTCATATGTATGAATAAAAATTCATGCTAATTATTTTTTCATTTCAGCTGTAGTAAATATATCATGTGATCTTATAGATTTGCATATTTCATTCTTATGCTAATCAGCCAATAGAACCCTCCTGCTCTTCTTTTGTGAGGCCAGGCACAGGCTTCAACAACCTCTGCCCTCTTGACAGCATGAAATGCCATTTGTGCTGTCAGTGCCCTTAAGCAAACCTATTATCAACATTGGGAAAACAGCCAGTTTGCATTCGGTTTTCTTTGCTTTTATTTGATTCTTTGAGTTGTTATGCATTGTATTTTACTTAGAGGCATTTTTAGTTTCTTGACATTTATGCAATTATAAGTTGGGCAAAACACCATAAAATCACCACAAGAAGTATAATAATGCTCCTGTGGAACTGCCTTAAGTAGGTATGATGAGCAATTTTCAGTGTGACATAAATGTCATGTACTATTAGGAAAATGGCCTCTAATGACATAGTTTATTGTTTTATTAGAGTCATGTGAATGAACTAGATGTTTTAAATAAGTATTCACAATTAACTTTTATTTCTGACATATTGTTTGATAATTATATACTAATGATGACAAGGACAAAGAATCTTTGCTAATTTTCAAGTCACTTTTAGACGTCTCTTCCATTGAATTGAAATATCACATTTGCCAAAAGTTTAATTAATATATCAAAAATTTCACACTCAATTATTCTAAATAAGAGCCCTTCTACCAAAGCATACATAAATACCAATCTTTAGAGATTCTTTTGATCATTATATCATATGATGAGGATATACTTTGTAGGAGAATTGTGGTTTCAACTAAGATTTATTTTTCAGATTCAAGATCCTTTCATATTTATTACATATTAATTTATCCTGCAATTGCATAAAAATTGATTATCTTGATGTCCTCAGGACAGATGTAGGGTCTGAAAGTAATGTCTCAGTATAAATAAATGGATAAAAACAAAGGTATAAGAATCTTCAATAAATGCCCTAATTGAGTCTCTTTTCATGTATAAAAAATACTTATATCTCCTCCTTTTTCAGTTAATATTTTTCTTGGCATTTTGGTCTTATTGGGTTACTTTTTGTTTGTTTTGATATTTATTATATTTGTAGAAGGAAAGAGAGACGCAACAAGCATGAATTTTAGTAGTCAGGTAGATGGGGGAGGATTTGGGAAGAGTTGTGAGAAGAAAACAAACATGATCAAAACATTTTTCACAAAAGGTTTTAATCAAAAAACCATATATATTATAATACTACGAACTAAATGCTAAAACATAATTATTGATATGCATAATATAAAACAAAGACAAATATATAAGTAAACTACTATTACACATTTGTGACATAAATCACAATGCAAATTATTACAAATTTATGTATGTCCTTGCAGAAAGTCTCATTGAAACTAACAATTTTGGAAACAAAATTGAAACTTGTCTAAGCTTTTATTAACCGGACTCACTTTGCTAGTACATGCCATATCAGATACAATTTTTAATTAACACATTCATGTGGTTATTAAAAACTGTTTAAGTAGATTCAACTACACAGAAACTTTTAATAGTTAATGTGCCGTAAAAGTCTTCATTTTAACTCTTGTTACCTAGGTAGTTCTCCCATTTGGAGGTCATTATGGAAACATTGACATCTGCCTGGTTAGATGGCAGATATCCATGGGAACCGGTCCTTTAGGCTATAGTCTCCTCTTTTAATTATTTCTTGCCTCACTTTATTCTTTGCTGGTGGCCAGAGGTGTACAGCTATTTCTGCCATATGCTTCTGCTGCCATGATTTTAGGATAGCATGACACACAGGCTATGGCATGGTTATTTTATTTTTCAGCTTATTTTTTAAAAAGAGAGATCTTATTAAGGATGTCATGAATTCTACTTAGTTTGGTCTTCCATCCTGCTCCTTACTGAAGATGGAGATAGAGATGAAAAATGGAAAATGAATAGGCATTGCACAATACTCTTTTCTGCTGGAAAACCGAGTCTGGTGTCACTAAGCAGTCCTGTTCAGCTCATTCTGACCATTCTGAATGAGAATCAACTCGTTGACACAGAAAATAGGCTCACATTTCTTCTTGTCCCCATACAGATTTAAAAATATGATGTGTTTTCATATTGTTTTATTCTGATCTACTCCTAGATAACAAGAAATCTCAGTTCCACTACCTGGATTGGTTTTAAAATAGAGTTATTCATAGGTAACAAATAAAATCGGCCCAAAGATAAAAAGAATCCATTGCCTAAAGAATCTCTACCTAAGAGACAATTGTCATTTGCTTTTCAAAACAAAAGAAAATAAGCGTTTGGGTGCATTTTCACTGTGGAGTGTCTTCAGCTTTGGTTAAGTGTCTAATCTTCTCACAGAGCACAGCTGCTGTGTTGGCTGTGTTGGGAGGTGATGCATCAGACTGGAATGTCCAATGAACCTTCCTTTACTAATGACAGTGGCAACAGGTTGGCCAGAAATGCCAGTTGGAGCACATGAGCCTTCCTATTTCAATCGTACAACAACTGAGTTAAGTCTTATTACCCCCATATTACAAATGAGGCTATAAGCATAAAGAACTGCTACCATTTTTTTCCAAACTCAAAAAGGGAATAAACATGAACTCAAACTCTAAGTCTGAGCTACTAGCCCCAAGTCAGCTTCTCCCCCTTTACCATCCTACCACCACAATATCCAACCTTGGGTCTTCAGTATAGATACTTTAGTCAGATTTTAGCCATATTTTCAACGATAATAGAGAAGAAAGAGCAAAGCTGAAAGCTTTAAATGCATTCGGTCTATCAAGTAAAGACCTATGAGGAATTATCTTGATTAGGTTAATTAAGGTCAGAAGATAAACAGAAGAGAACTGAGCAGCTCCAATGCTTTCATCTGTCTCTACTCTCTGACTGTGAGATCATAATGAGAACAGTATCACACACTCCTGAGGCCACGCCTTCCAAGCCGAGATAGGAAGATCCCCAAATTATGAGCTACAATAAACCCTTCCTTAAGTTACTTTGACAGGTAATTGACCCAGGAATGAGCAAAGCAGATAATAAAAATGTTTAATGTTTTCAACAACTTTCAAGAGGAGGGGGAAAATAAACTACTTCAGACAACACAAATAAATAAAAAAGATGCTCAGTTTTAAATGTATTTCCTTTTTCTGTCAAAGCAATTTGTTTTTCCACCTTTTATGAAAAATAGACTCTTTTCTCATACAGTGTATATGGTTACAGTTTCCCCTCTCTCTACTTCTTCCATCATCCTCTCCTATCTTGAGCTACTTCCTTTGTGTCTCTTACCAGAAAAGAACAGACTTCTATGAGATAGCAACAAAAAGTAACAAAATAAAATATAGCACAAGGAAAATTCATCACATAGAAGCTGGACAAAGGCAAACCAACAGAAGGAAAAGAGTCCACGAGCAGACACAGTAATCAGCGAACCATTCGTTCACACACCCAAGTGTCCTATAGAATGCTGAAGTAACATATAATCAAAATATGCAAGGAAATTGAAGCAGTGTTATAGGAAGGGAAAAACAATTTAAGAAAGTTGAAATGAAGGAAGGATAAATTGGAGAGGACAGAGATGATTATGGAAGGGATATAGGGAAACCAGACAAAGAGAATCTTAGGCCCTCATAGCTGTTACCTACAAGGCAGACAGCAATATAGAGTGCCTTCCTTCACTTGTGCTTCAAGGTCTTCAAGGTCGTCTACTAATTTGTCTGATATGGGGTCAACTCCACATTCCTGGCATAGAGGAACACAACCTTGTCAAAAGCAATGGATTTCACAGTTGAAATGTAAGGTCAAATTTTTATTTGCCTTAAGAGAAAGTATAACTCAAGTCTCAATATGCCTATGAAAAAATCAATAGGGAATGATTCCACAAATATGGTATCTTGAAATCAGCTCATCTCTTCATCAAGCTATTAGAACTTGAGTATAAGTCCTTTCTCTGGGTATCTCCTTGCCTGTTTCTCTTTATATCACCAACATGTTACTCTATTTGATACTGTATTTATAATACTTTCTGTGGAAATTATATTACGTAAGTCTTAGTCTTGATTTATGGTTTCAATTACATATTGCTTCATGGAATTGTCTTAATCAATGCTTATTGTTAATCTTACCTTTATGAGGTAAATCCTGATGTAGGAGAAAAGATTATGTCAATTATGTCTACATATGGTAGTAAATGTGTGTCTGAGAGTTAGGTATCTACACCAAGCAGTTATATATTAAAAGGCATAACTTCATAAATTTTATTTTATTTCTTACTTGGGTGGTGATTTTTCCACTTTTAAATTTAATTAAAATATAATCCATCACCTCCCTCATCTGTCTCCTCTCTCTTGCAGCTTTCATATCGCAGCACCTCTCTCTTACTTCAGAGACTCTCTCTCTTTAAACATTTTTGTTTCATGCAGATATAAGCAAATCAACACATAAATACAACCTGCTGAGTCTTGTCAGTGTTGCTTGCATATGTATGTTTCTAGGGATGTCCTAGCCAAGCAGGGGGCTCATCCTTGGGGAAGACTAATTCTCCATCTCTCATTCATGTAGTTGTGTGTTGTTTACTAAAGGGTGCAGCTCCACTAGATTTCTCACATTGCTGTGTGGGTGTCAACTGCTATTACAATTATTCAAACCTTGTTTAGGCAGCCATATTGTTGAGATTTCATGGAGATAGCTTCCCTGCCATGGCTAGGACATACAGTCTCAACAGTAAACTTTCTGATTCTCTGGTTTTTATATCCCCGTCTCTTCTACAAAGTTTTATGAGCATAGTGTACTGGTGTTTTATAGATGTATCATTTGAGGTTGGCCACTCCACCATCAGTTGTTCACTGCTTTTTGAACTAGTGGATTCTTTTAATAGTCTCCAATGGCTATAATAAAAAGCTTATTTGATGAAGAGTGAGATTTAAGTTTATAGATGACTATAAAGATAAGTATTTAGAATGTAGTTTGGAATTATGCTTGTTTAACAACATGCCACTAGAAGGGCCTCCCTTAAGATTCGTAGCCACACTAGCCATGCATAGACGACTGTGCTTACAGTACCAGGCATGGCTTGTCTGTGTTAAGTGGCTCTGGTGTCCAGTCAGGCATCTGTTGGTTACTGCCAATAAATAAGTGCTATTTATGACACCTTAGGGATGTCTTTCCATTTTGGTCATTACTGTGGTTCATCATCAACATAAGGAGGTAGAACTACTGATTGCCTAACTCTCTTGGCAACATGCATAGCAACTTCCAGTACTATAAAAGCAATTCTTCAAGGAAGGGCCTGGGTTAAAGAGGAAAACAAGGTTCTAGCAAGGCTATTTTCTCTATCTCTAGGGAGACTTCAGCCTTTTCTCCCCATAGGAGCC
Source organism: Grammomys surdaster (assembly GCF_004785775.1). NCBI lineage: Eukaryota > Metazoa > Chordata > Mammalia > Rodentia > Muridae > Grammomys > Grammomys surdaster. Next base: position 22,398,337 of record NW_021604622.1, read on the forward strand.
TGGTTATACAAATTGCACTTACCTAATCTGAAGCTCCAATCTGTGCCTTGACTATCACCAAATCCCTTTTTACTTCTAATCTGCACCTCTGTTTCCTCTCCACTAACTACAAGTAAATCAGTCATGGGAGTAGGTGCAGAGTCTGATAGTCTTTAAGGAGAGTAGTAGCTTTCACACTGTTTATCACACTGGGTAAGTTTATAGGGTGACCTTGAGAGCCTTGTGCTTCTCTTACCCTCAGCATAGTCATTTAAAGGCAGTGGGACTTTGACCAAAAATTCCCAGTAAGAAGTAGAACCTTTTGAACTGTGGTTCTCTAACTAGAAGAAATGCATAGATCCATGAATTTGCCTCATACTCAGTAAGCAAGAAGGGGAGGTAGTCAAAGATAGCAACACAAATGGAGGCTACTCTAAGGGAAAGAGAAACTTGAGACTGCTTTAATGAGAGTCAAGTTAACATAATTATGCCATGTTAGTTCAGAGAATAGCAGAGAGGACTTGGGGACATATTTCATAGGCAAAGGTTTTGGTTATTAATATCACATGCTGGCAGGAGATGAGGAGACCAGGGCAGACAGTATCAGTACACTGCTTCTCTTCATTATAATAGCTATGATTGGAGCATAAAGAAGTCAGGCATCTGTCATCTGCTGCTTTGAACACAAACATCATCAACTATACGGAGGTAAAATGAGACCGAAGAGTAAAGATTTCTTTATGGCTTAGCTGCTGATTTAAAGTATCAAAACCCTGTGAACTGGAATCCTTGTTCTTCCACAGGCAGGGAAATAATTAATGAAACAAACCAGATAAAAAAAATGGGTGGAAAAAGGAGGTTTCAATTTAACCAAAATAGATTTCCCCAACATATAAGTGAATTTAATGAAAGTAAAATAAATTTCTTATCTATGAAAGCTTGAATCAATCAAACTTTTTCTACAGTAAATTTGATTTATTGGACAACTGAAAATCCAGGCTTCATTGTTTCAGCTCTAACAATATATATATATATATATTCAGAACTCACTGGGAGAAAGCCAATTATGCTGTATGGAAAGCAAATGAGCTATGGAGCTGGGCCAGAGACAAAATGGAAAACTAGGTAAAGTGACAGAAAGTATAAACGTAAGAAGGATGTGGATGTGGGGATTCATGGAACAAGGGTAGATTCCTGCATTTCAGTTCCAGACCTAAGATACTAAAAACTGGGCTGACTTGAGAGCAGTCTGTTGTCAAAGGTGATTGCATTCAATTTCAGCATTAAGGACTGTTCCATTTCAATTCTGCTTCTGGGAAGACTCATGACAGGCTGAATGAAGGAGTATTTGCATCAGCTCTTCTCTGTTTTAATCTCAATGTATTTTTACTTTAAAAACAAGAAAATCTGAGGTGGGCTCAACTTTGACTTATAAAACTTAAGGGGATGTATATGAAGTCCTGTTGAACTATGACTCAGAAATAGAAAATTCATTCCTAGCACAAGGTCTTGCGCACATAATCTAATGTGGCTGTGACTGCAAGAAGACCTGCTCATGATTAAGCCAACCAAATTCTAGCAAGGAATAGGAGGATTTTATGAAGTCCCACCTCTAGCTGAGAAGATATTGACAATTGACTGCCATTAGGGGAAGGAGGAGAAGTTTTCATCATGGAGTGGCCTCTGAAAGATCACTCTTGCTCTGTGTGTGCTCCATAAACCCATTTGGTGATAATTGGTTGGTAGACAGGGAAGAAATTAGATAGGAGGTAATGGTAATAGATATGGTCAAAAGCATTTATGTATGTGTGACATTGTCAATAAAATAAGCAATAACTATTCTAAGTATTTGCAATAATATCTTATCTTTTCTGAAGAGTGTTTTGTGACCACTCTTTTTATATCTATTTAATTAGAATGTGCCACAGAGTGTTTTGGTATCACAGTCTGACAAAATGAGTTGTCAAACTTTGGCTTCTTATTCCCTTATACACACACACACACACACACACACACACACACACACTCTTCAGTTCTGAAGTTATTCTTATTTTTTTGCCTTTACACTTAGTAGCAAAGCAAATTTGTAATATTTATAATATGCATATCTTAATTGAATTTTTAATGAGTACAAGAAATCTAACTACTAGTACTTGTTGCTTCTCTTTAACTCTTTCTCTGTTGCTAGAGATCCAAATAGAGATGCTGATAACAGGGCATTACAAAGGCACCCATTTCGTAATCGAGTCCTATTCCAGACCTGAAAGCTTACAGGTGTTATGTGTCACTTTCAATGCCCATAGCCACAAGAAAGCAATTGTCTGTAGATTACGCCAGGCAGTCTATGGTGTTTCAGTTTTGTCTTTATTTATTTCTAGCATGTTCACCTTATTTTTATTTTAGATCATCTGCCTTTCTCAATACATTACAAATGACAGTACTTTCTTTTTATTATTCGATTCTCATGGAAGAATAATATTTAACACTAAGGAAATGTTATGAAGTTAGTTGAGTGTTATAAAAAGTATTTAAATTCCAGCCTGAGGTTTCTACCCCACCTTAGCTAGTTACATTCCCAGATGAAAAACACACACAACTTTTATATTTATAATAAGCTTTAAACAACTCAAGATCTTGGAAGATACTACTCTCTATGTTGTTAGAATCCACTTTCCTTTCAATAACCCTGAGGTATTGCTTACTATGTTTTTTCTGGGCTTCTCTTAGCTCCAATTGGGCAGCCCTAAGGGCTATGTTCCACGGCCTCTCAACCCCTAACCCATGGTGGCTTCTCCTTCCTCCTAAACCATGGTGGCTTCTCCTTCCTCCTCCTGAACTCTTCTCTTTGTAGTTGTCCCCCAACTCCATATCCATAAAACCTAAAACTCACCTATGTCTCTTCTGCCCAGATATTGACTTTTGGCATTTTTATTTACCAATCAGAAATAACTTGGGGACAGGGTCTCTTAGTATCTATGTGTGGATATTTTTGTGTCTGGGACAACCAGTCTTGGGGCCCCAAAATTAACATTACAATACAAGCAGCATTAAGCTAATCCACTACATTTGAGTTAACACATCATGTTTTATTACCAATGTGTCTATGGAGTAAAATCATTTTACTACTTTGTATCATCTATTGTGTTATTATTTAATAGAATTTAGCACTCAGATGGAAAAAAAAGTCATCTGCTGGTGAGTTACAAAAATAGATACCAGGGAGTTAGGAGAATAGAAATGTGTGCAGCAAGCATATAGACAATGTAAATTTTCATGACGTCATACGTTTATCAGTATACTGACCGCTAACAGATTTGTTGACAAGGTAAATGTTCAATGACAGTCATGATTATTGAAGTGAAGGTCACTCAAATGCTGTATATAGCCCACAAAGATAGGAAGAACCAATATTTTAGTTAAAAATAATAAATCACGAATTAGAAGTAATTAAATTCCAGACCATACATGCAATAAAATGATAGAATATAATAATTCGAAGTAGGAATTCTTCCTTGCCAAAGGAAGGTAACTGACACAAATTATCCAATTAGCTTTAATTTGGAAGATGAATCTAGAATTAATGCGTGACTTTATCAATTTCCTAGTCCATTGTTTTGTTTATTTTTAGCTAGACTTCTTTCTAACAGATATTATAATGCATTCATAGAAGTGAAGTTGCTTGGGGGCATTGAAATAGAGACACTGATACTTTAACTGGTTATGAAGATTTATGTTCCAATAGAATTAATATTACCTGATCTTCTAATGACTTCATAGCTGTGTTAACAACCATCTGTTGTAATTATATACATATAATCCACGACAGATATAATACTCCTTTCCAATATGGCCTGCAGGCAGTATTGACTTGTTATCGTTACAAATGTAGGCTTCCATTCCACGAATCTGGATTCGTGTGTGAGATGCACTTGGTTAGCATTCTCTCCATTCAGCTTGGCTGAATTAGCATTACTGTTGATTAGCCTCATAAAACAATTTCTATATTTTTCAGTTCAAATACGTCATTTATTTTACTGTCCAAATGATGACAAGACTATAACTGTATTACATTCATAAGTGTACTGAGTTAAATAATTGTGAATATTCATGAATTTTTCTCATACTGACAGCATGACCATTTTAGAGACTAGCAGAAAAAAAATCTGAAAGTGACTAAACTTTAAAATAATGCATTTAATTTTTCAAAATATTTTTAATAAAATTTGTCTTTAAAATTAATATTAATTTTCCTCAGAGAGAAGTGAAAAATATAAACACTTCTCCAAATAATGAGTCAAAATGTATGATTAGTTATTATTACCAGCCTATTAGTGCTACTTTACTGCATAGATCCATAAATAATTTCAACTGAAAGTATTGAAAGTAAACATCCATTTCACTACATTGCATAAAGCTATTCATCTTTTAAAATTTTTTCTCAGTTTATCTTCTAATATAATTTGAGTGAACGTAGTTATTCAAGCTAAGAAGAAACAGAAATAAATGCCAATAAGTTGTTCAATTGGTGAAGCAACAAAAACATAACCATTAATTATTTTACTAAACAGTGATATAGGAATATTGTGGCCTCTACTCTATTCACACACTTTATTTTGGTTTTAGTATAACTTTGTCTATGCTCAGCAAGTGCTCCTCCTCTGAGTCTCATCATTCACCTTTTCTTCTACTTATGGACACTGAGATTACCAACTGAATCATGATTAATTCAACAAGGGTCACATTCTTAAAGAACATTAGCTATATCTTCCCAGAAACCACGTCAAAGCTCCTCTGATAAGGGTGGGGAGTCAGGCATTCCTCCTTGTCACCATGCTAGAACATTAACTGACTTGATCTGGTAGGTGTTCTGTGCAGGCAGACACCCAGGGCTTCTGCGAACTGACATGTGCAATCCTGTTGTATCAGGAGACACTGATTCCATCCAGTCCTCCCAGATCTATGGCTCTCAAAATTTTCATCCTCTCTTCAGCCAAGGTCTCGTAGTTTTCATTACTATTACCTTGCTTGTGCATAAATGCAGTATGTGCAGGAGCATAGGATGTGGAGAATATGTCAGTCAGAGGACAACTTCGCAAAGCTGTGTCTCTAGTGTCATTTTTTAAGTGGGCTTCAGAGATCAACTGTAGGTTACTAGGTTTTCATATCAAGAACTTTTACCACCCCTAAGCCATCTCACTGGCACAGTTTTTAATATTATAAATTTATAAAATTATAAATTTTGCTTATCTAGTTTATACAACACTTTTAAGTATTTAGCAATATATGTATATTCTGTTTTTTATAAGGATAGATTTATAAAATTTGCTTGACTTTATACAGAATCTTATCTTTCTTAAAAAATCAAATTAAAATGCAGTAGTATGCATAAAGAATTCTCAAGTCAATTGTCGAAGAATTGAAAAACATCAGGCCACTTACTGATATTTAAATAAATATGCTTTTACTACATAATTCATAATAATCTTTAAACATAACAAAATAAAATCATAATTATAAATAATCTAAATTAGTATCTAATAATGAATTTACATTCAGCATGTTTTGATCACCATATTTATCAATTATATATTCATTTGATTAATATCAATTTAAAAGTATGAACACTGGGTCTTAGGATTGCAACAAGAGTTGTGGCACACACATACTTCTATCCCAGGGCAAATGTTGGTTCTTAAATTAAGACTTTAATCTTTTTGTTATTGACTAATTGTACTGCCGTTGTAGCTTTTAGTCACTGCCAAAATGCATGCTGGAATCTAATGTTCATTCCATTCTTCCATAGTAAGGTGAGCTTTAAAGATGTGATTTTTACATCCAGGCTTGGTCTTAGTGAGTAATTAATTCACAAGGTAATGGATTAGGCAATTAATAAGTTATCAAGAAAAACAGAAAAACATGGACTTGTTTTAAAAGTGAACTTGGACAGTTCTCATGTAGGTAACTACAGCTGTTATGAATTCATACATGCAATGCTGTGTCACTCATGTCCAGAAGAACGGATTTTCCTCGACTCCTCCTCAACCTCTAGGTTTCACATTCGTTCCACCCCTTCACTCTTCCGTGAGGATTCCTGGGACTAGAGAGGTGCAAGGGTTGAGTACAGTGTCCCATATGTGGATAAGTGACACTCACAGTCATTCATTCTCAGCACTTTGATCAGTAATTTGTCTCTGAAGTAACCGCTCTGCTACAATGAGAACGTTCTCTGACCATAGGTGTCCATGACCCAGTGGATGAGCCCATGCCCAGGTTCATGTGGGTAACGCTAACTTTCCTCAGTGGATTAAAAATGATAATCAGGCAAACAAAAAGCAAATAAATAAGAAATCTGAAGCATGCTTAGTAAAAAATTCCTGAAATGTGTTAGCTGCATACACAGGAAGTGATAGTGCATTCCTACAGGTCATAGAGAAGGTGCCGGTCGGAGATCTTGCTTCATGGGTTACTACATTTTCTTTATCAGCAATCAGCAACAACAAACATCCTGGACAGAAGGCTTGGTCACAGGCACCCCAACAGTGCCAGCAGTGTGTAGCCTGTACTTCTGAGCTTTTCATTTACCACAACAGGAAGCAGGGAGTAAATAGGGAGTGATGGGGCTTTAAAACATGAAGACTCAAGAACAATGGACCACGCTCTCCAGGAAATATTCCTCTAATATTCCAGAACTGTCCTAAAACAAATGCGTAACAATGGCTTAAATGTATAAACACACGGAGGCTATTCACATTCCACTCAACACCATGTTCTTATTAAGAAATCTGTCCTATGGAAGTGTACTTTTTACGAAACACAGATCTACTCATATCAACTTCATGACCTGAGCTGGGCACTATTCATCTCAACATGCTCATTATCTGTTAAGCTACACTTCTGGTTGAAGTTGTTTCAAGCTTTCAAGGGAGCAGAGAGTAAGGACTGGTGCTAGGTAGAGGAAGAAATGAGGCAGAATTATACAGAGCAACATGGATGTTGAAAGTTATGCTGGGTGATGCCAAAACCTGGGGACTTGGAGAGAATGGTGTGGGGATTAACATATGAAAGAAGCTAGTGAAAGTGACTAGAAGCCCCTCCCTACCTGGACTGCATAAAGCAAACATGGGAGAGGCAGGAACATACTATGTGCATGACCTGAAATGGATCAGGAGTCTCCTGCCCCCATGCTTTTTTTTCTTGTTTGTTTGTTTCAACATTTACAGCACCTTAGTGTGTAGCCCTGGCTGACTGCAATGCTCTATGGAATAGGCTGGCCTTGAACTCATGACCATCTGCCGACCTCTATCTCCTAAATGCAAAGATTAAAGAGATGACTCATCATACCCATCCCATTAATATTAAAATATACGTTCTAAAATGTATGTTTGTGTGTCCATAAGCCAAATCTTTGTCTTGTGCCATCAGACCCTGGAACACTTAAAAGTTAAGTGTTACTGTAATTCTTTGAACAAAATAGGGTAGATAATAGAAAATTTTCTAAAAATTGTTGAATATTATGGGCTGGACAGCACGAATATAAATCTTACCTATTAGTTTTTATAGTTGTCTCATGCTTGTTAAAATTGTATTCAATTTATATTTGAAAGAAAAAGAGAACTTTCTTGGACTAAAAAGAAGAATTGTAGAGAGAATATCTTATGTATTGTATAGATGGATAACCTGTCTAATAAAAAGTGTATCCCCTCTGGCTTATGCAGGAAATAGAAGGTGAGATATCTGGGAGGACAAAGAATTCTGGGATAGAGCCAGGTGCTGGAAGTTTCATCCAGGAAGATGTGAGGAGACGGGTTCATGGTACCTTAGCAGAGGTAACCAGCAATGTGGCAGAATGTAGTTAATAATTGGGTTATCTAAGTTATGATCTAGTGAGAGAAGAGCCCAGCTATACGGACACAAAGTATTTTCGAATATATTTTGGTCTGAGTCTTATTTCTGAGAGCATGAAGTTGGGAGGAAGAACCAGGGGCAAGCTTCAACAGTTTCGAGCGATGTTGATGAGTCAGTTTGCTATACAATTAAAGAACAGCAAACGCTAGCAAAGACATTTACATAGTTTGATTCACCACAGAGTAATAAAAGTACCTCACATAAAATAGGCACATAAATAAAATATAATAGAAATAAGCCGATAATTACCTGCTCATATCTGCTTACCGCAAAGGTTTTATGTGTGCTCCTAGAGAGACTGTGTGGTTTAAAAGCATTTTATCTTCAACTATGTGTGTATTAAAGAGCTCCCTTCGGAGAATCCTAAGATTAGCAATGTGCTTAACCATTATAGTCCTTACCATGTGACGGTATTATCCAGTGGTCACTGTGAACATGGATAATGTCTTTCTAATTTTATGGCCGTTATAACTACCGTGACTCAACACAGTACGGTGTAGAAATTCACATGCTAGAGATAAAACATTCTTTTTTCCACCACAAGATTACATGGCCAATATTTTTCTTATCACAAAATTATTCTCAAATATATCTGAAGACAGACAACATAGCTTCTAGCTCCTCTGTATTGCTCTACTGACAGGAAGACAGGCAATCTAAATGACTGTGATCCTATAAACTAAGCAGAGGTCACTTTACAATTCTGCTTACCTAATACTTTGGGTGTGCTAGAAACACTGGTACAGTAAAACACTGACATCGTTAGGTACCATGAAATGTAAAAGAATTATTTTTATTATATAAGTAACAGATTACATAGGTGCCTTGTACATTTGAAGAGCAGCATGTTGTAAATGGATAACACGTTTATCCAATTAGTCATTTTGTCAGTCTACAATATATATTTTTTTCTCCTGGTAAAAGAAGAAAACAAAAACAACAACAACAAAAACAAGTCCTCATAAACACAGAGATACTTACATATGTTTTAAATGCTTCTATTTAAATAATTATAAATAAAGTAAACATATCGGTATTTTAATATTTTTTGTATTTTCCTGTATTTCAAATACTTTTTATAAGTGAGCATTTATACTGACATGATGTAACTGGATCTTGAAAGGTCCCTCTAGATTCCATTGCTAAACTTGATCCTTGAGGGCCAGAAGGAAGTATTGGTATGTTTGAGAAGTAGAGCTTAGTGGATGGCCTTCCTGTCTTAGGAAGGTGGTGTCCTTAAAGAGGACAGTGGACTCTTGGACTCTCAACTCCCTTCCTGCTGTCTCCTCTTGCTCACAATGTGAATGATCGCCTGTATTACGAGCACTCTACAGCTTATGTGGTTGATTTTCATGCGCAAACAATCAGCATAATCTATTTTGGACTGGATTTTTATCTGTCAACTACAATCAAGCCATTTTTTCCAGTAGATTTTCTTAAGTATTCTGTTATGGTAAGGGAAAGCTGAGAATCATGAAATAAAATTAAAGATTATATTTTAGAAATAATTTTGAAAATTATTTGAAAATAAACATAAGGACAAAAATTATTAGTCAATAAATATATTTTCATGTAGTGCATAGTATACAAATATTGCATCAATAAATTTACCAATTGGAAATAAAATACATTATAAAATTTTTGATCTTAAACATAATTTATGATATGTGTACTCAACCCACTGATGAGCATAGTCAATATTCAATACAATAAATTTTACTCTTTGCTTACTCATATATTATAGTTTCAACTTACTTATGTAACTACAGATTGACCATTGCTTTCTAGTTTATTTACTCAACTTATTATAAAACAATTTTGTTATCACTGATTTTCATTTGTGGTGATTTTTCCTGGTAACTAAATCTGGTAACTTGGAACCTAGGTTAGCTAGTCTCTTTGGAAGTAAATGAATTCCTGAAAGTGTATTTTAAAATCAGTGTAACACATACTATAAATCCCATGGGCATACAACCTGATAATTTTTCTAAACCACTCAAGAGAAGAGCATGAGGCAGGTAGAGGAAGAAGGTCATCATGAGGTAGGGTATGAGGAGGAGTCACCAACAGAATTCTTCAGGAGGATAGAGTTACATTAGAGCAAGACAAGGAGAGACTGAGTGCAAGTAACTGAGGGTATGTGGCCGGAAAGTAGGTAGAAAGCATAAAGGGTGAGGGCCATCTGCTCAGTTATTGTGCTTAAAGCTTGTTGAATACATCAATAGGGTTTGGTCTCATTTAATGGGGAGCTAACCAGGTTAGAAAAAAACTGCCACATTTTAACTTTCATCTTGTATTTGGCACCCAGCATATTAGTTAGACAGAAATCCAAGCAACAGGGCCTGAGAAAGCTTAGCAAGCCAAACACAGGAGCAGCAGAGAGGGGTCAGAAGGTGGGGTTGGGTGGGGTTGAGTAGGGGAGGTGGGAGGTGGAGGGTAGAAGAAGCATGTGTGTGTATGTGTGTCTGTGTGTGTGTGTGTGTGTGTGGTGTGTGTGGGTGGGTGGTGGTAATGGTGGTGGTGATGGTGGTGGTATCAGTGATAGTTATTTAGCAATCACAGTGCTGTTTCTAGGGCAGGTCAAGTGCTCTGGTGACCAGATTCCCTGTGGTGCAGGTAGCTGGCTGCAGGGAAGAGCAGGAACAAAAGTGAGTGCACTGGGCCACATGGTTAGGACAACAGCAGCAGGATCTGACCAATCTGCACTCCCAACTTGGCACAGCTCACCTGTAGCCCATGGAAGGGGGTGGGGTATCACACAACCTCGGTGAGGAGCAGAGGCTATGCCCTTAACTGAGATGACAGAAAAATTGAGTTCTGACAGCAGAAAGTGGCAGACTGAGGGCAGGAGTTGGGGGGAAGGTGTCAGGCATCCAGTGAGCATGGCCCTGGAACTGGTAGAACTAAGGTGGCAAGCCCTGAGTCAGAGATTTGACATGACCTGGCAAGCAGCAGCCCAGTCCGGGTTGGCACTTGGGTCTTAGCAAACCAGAGAAACACAAACAAGTCTAAGGTCAGACAGAGTCAGGCAGAAGGCAGAAACCTGTTTCTCTTTGAAGAATAAGACAGGAATATGGCCAGTCACAGCACAAGAAGCAGAAATGAGACACAGAAGAAATACAAATACAAACTTCCAATAAGAAAAAAAAAGTTTGAAATTATACTTTTATGCTTTAAGAAAAAGAATACACTGGTTATAAAATATCATAAAAGTTTAGAAAGAAGAGCTTAGAAGTAATACACGTAGAAAATATGGTCTCCAGAGAAAGGAGAGAGAAAGAAAAATAAAGTGAAGTTTCCAGAGAAAGGAGAAAGAAAAAGGTCTCCAGAGAAGGGAGAAAATTAGAGAGATTAAAAAGAAAAATATTTTTCATATAAAAGAAATAAATGAAAAACACTATAGAAAAAGACATATGTGCCCATATAGTTTTGATTTGACTGTTAGCATGAAAATAATTATATGTTCAGTAATGATTACAATTTTGTATATCCCTTTTAAGAAAGATCAGAGTAAAGTAGACTTAGATAAGGAAAGGACTGAGAGATAGAATGCTAGGTTGCAGCCCGTGGAATGAAGATCAGAGCATTCTTTAAAACAAAATAAAGAATCTGCAGAAGCATCTAATCTGGAACCTACAGTGACAACAAAAAAAGGTAGTTATTGATAAGTTCTTTCTCCACTGGTGAAATGAGCCAATTCTAGCGAGATTAGACTATTTTAAAGGCAGGCTTATTGGGAAGCTGCTCTCTGGCAAGTTCACTGGCCCCAAGGATTGAGGCCATAAGGAGGGGCAGAGAAAGAAAGGAGAAAGGGAGAAATGGTGTGCCTACAAAAAGATAAGAGAAGGAGAAGGAGGTTGAGGAGGAGGAGGAGAGACCAAAATGTCTGGATTATATAGGGAAGAGCTGATAAGGGAAGGGCAGCCCTGTTCCTGGGGTGGAAAGTTCAGTGGTGGGGGTCAGGGTGTGCCAAGTAGAGACTGAGAGATATTGAAAGAACCTGGAGGCCAAGTCTGCTTTGGTAGGTAAAATATGTCCCTCAGTCCCTTGTCCCATTCCCTAACCAAACAATGACAGATGATAAAAATCCACAAAGACTTGGAGAATTAGAATGGCAGCCCATAGAGATGCAATATTCTGAATTAAGAATCTAAGTTCAGTATAGTACTCAAAGTTCTAGCTAGGGCAATTAGACACCAAAAGGAGGTCAAAAAGATATAGTTTGGAAAGGAAGAAGTCGAGGTATCACTATTTGCAGATGATATGATAGTACAAGTAAGTGACCCGAAAACATCTAACAGAGAACTCCTAAAGCTGATAAGCAACTTCAGCAAAGTGGCTGGATATAAAATTAACTCAAGCAAATCAGTTGCCTTCTATACAAAGGATAAACAGGCAGAGAAAGAAATTAGGGAAATGACACCCTTCACAATTGTTACAAATGATATAAAATATGTTGGTATGACTCTAACCAAGCAAGTGAAATATCTGTATGACAAGAACTTCAAGACCCTAGAAAAAGAAATCGAGGAACACCTCAGAAGATGGAAAGATCGCCCATGCTCATGGATCAGTAGGATTAACATAGTGAAAATGACCATTTTACCGAAAGCAATCTATAGATTCAATACAATTCCCACCAAAATCCCAACTCAATTCTTCACAGAATGACAGAGCAATTCTCAACTTCATATGGAATAACAAAATCTCAGGATAATGAAAACAGTTCTCAACAGTAAAAGCTACTTCCTAGCTGTACACCCTGAGTTACTTGCATTTAGACTTTCCTTGGCTCACTTCACTGTAGCTGTCTGTCTTCCTGGAGAACTTCTTGGTTACACCTCCTCACGCCCAACCTCATGGCAAGCTGCTGCTGCTACTTCTATTTTTTTTTTACTTCTTTTGCCTCCTCCTCTTCTTCCTCTTCCTCCTCCTCCTCCTCCAGTCCTCCTCTTCCTTCCCCTCCTCTTTTTCCCCCTTCCCCTCCTTTACTCTCCTCTTCTTCCTCCTCCCCCTTCTCCTCCTCCTCTTTCTCCTCCTCCTCCTCTTCCCCCTCCTCCTTCTCCTCTTCTTCCTCTTCCTCTTTCTCCTGCCATGTGGTTCTTCTTCTCTTGGACCTTCATTTGTTTCAATGGTGAACTCCTACTACCTGGCTCTTCTCCCTAGAACCCCTGGGACATTTTACCTCTTAAATAGCTGAAAATGACACAAATCAGAAAATTGCTTATAGCTTCATCCTTGGGTGACAGTTAATGTAAAACTTGTGATTTCTCCTGTTTTTCCATTATTTTTCCTCTTGAGAATACACATCTCCCACTCACCTATGTAAATGGAGGAAGCCAAAGAAGCTTTACCACTGTTCCAGCTACCATGGCGGACACTGCTGCACTGCTAAGACATGTATGTGACAGGATGTCTCGACAGTGACAACTCAGCACACACCAGTGTAGTCTTATCTCTAAGGTAGTATTTTATTTTCCTATAGTATTTTGTGTTCCTACAAATTAGTTTGAAGGTTCATTGTTCATAGAAAATAATAAGGTTTCAAGACCCAAATACTACCAGAAGAACATAAGAGAGAGCAAATTTCAAATCCTCTAAAACACCACTTTTCAAGATTTCAGTATGGACTCCATAACATTCTTTTTGATCCCGTTATTGCTCTTAAAGACAGAATAATATATCGTCAATCTAAATTTCCTGGTTATAATCCATGAAGAACAAATTACCATGTAATACAGACAGGGCACATACCACATTAATTTCTATTTTGTCATTGTTAAGATAGAGATATAAAAGACATCTGATATTTTGACTCAAAACTGTTAAATGATTTGAATTTCATAATAGAATCTGCACATTGCTGCCACTGACATGTGCACAAAAAGCGTTTCCTAAATTGGTTATGATGTTCTTATAAGTAAACGAAAGTAATCATCCGTACATTATAAATCTAAGGATAATTAAATCCCCATGTTTTAACTAATAATTTCAACAAAATCTTAAATTCTTTATAAAATCAAGAAATCAACCTTGCACTGATCTTGGTTTATTTTGTTCTCTTTTATTAAAAAAAAAATGACTCCATGAAAATAGTACTGCAGTTAAGTGCATATAATTGAGAACTGAAAATAATAAAATGAGTAAATACATACATGGATCCAGAAAAAAATCCCAAACTAGGTTAAATACTCACCATGTAAATCACTTTGTAAAGTAAAACTAATAAACAAATCTTAGAATTAGAAAATTTATATAATAATCTGATGACTTCATATAGAAATATATAACTGTATTATTTTAACATTCAAAAATTATATTAAATATCTGTATTAAAACATCCTTTTCTGTTCATGTTTTTATTTTATTATCAAAATTCCCTACTGTAGTACATTTTCAAGTACTATATTAAAACATCAAAGACAATAAGTACCTCAGTAAACTGGAATAGGGCCACCATGAGAAGCTACAGATTATTAAAAACATGCTTATTTTATAGATTACAGTAATTTTAAAACCCTATTGACAGATATACTTAGGCCTGTTCTAAATCTTGCCCTAATCCCCATGCAAGAAAGAATGAAGTTTAAGATTAGGAAACAGCCAATAGGTTGCACACAAATTCTGATACTTTGGATCAGTAATGGACAAAAGTAGAGGCTGACACATGACACTGTTGATCTGGTCCCAGGAACTGGACTGTCCTGTGTACACTCAATTTTCGTCTCAAGTACAGAGCCTCCCGATTAGTGAACCTTGTTAAATGATTCAAGGAAAACCTATGCACTCCTGTTCGGTAGCCTTATTTTCCTCTACTTTACTTTGAGCCCAGTGTCCTCCGAACGTTTGTCTGTAATCTTCATGTCTAATTATCTTATTTATTCATAAACCCTTTAGAACTGAACTTCAAAGCTATGTTTACACAAAGCTACATTTACACAGATCGCTAATGACTACTCAAATACCAGTCATCAGTTTTACTCTCTCAATTTTACTTCAAATGTTTTGTTTTGTATTTTCCACATCTTTCCAATGTAATAATTTCAATACGCCTTCTCCATTCGGCTTGTGAGTAGTGCATGGCTACTGTGTATTCTTCGCTCCAGTCTTTTAACATCCTTTGAAGGAGAAATCTTAGCTAATGTCACTGTGCAGGTCATGTTCAGATGACCATATTTTTGAGATTTCATGTGGGAGAATTCCCCTTATATCAGTAGCAAGAGCTCAGCACTAAACACATATACATGTAAATAATAGTAAAACAACTAAGTAGGCTGCATTGTTATGTAGATATGTATATAGGTGATGGTGATAGATAGATGATAGATAGATAGATAGATAGATAGATAGATAGATAGATAGATAGATAGATGGAAGAGTTAGGGGAAGGATTGAAGGAGCTGAAGTGGATGGCAACCCCATAGGAAGAACAATAGTATCAATTAACCTGGACCCCGCAGAGTTCCCAGAGGCTAAGCCATCAACCAAAGAGCATAATGGGCTGGTCTATGGCAACATATGTAGTATAGGACTGCTTTGTCTGCCCTGAGTAGGAGAGGACCCACCTAATCCTCTAGAGACTTGATTGCCCCAGGAAAGGGGGATAAAGGGGTTAAGGTGAGGATGGGTATGTGCATGAGGGGATGGGTGAGGGGTAGGGTACGTGGGTGGGGGAGCACTCTCTCAGAGGCAAAGGAGAAGGGAGTAGGGGTGAAGAACTCTGAGAAGGTGCATAGGTAAGGGGGGCAAAATTTGGAATGTAAATAAATAAAATAATTTAATTAAAATAAAGTTTTAAAAAGAAGTGTCAAAAAATAAAATAAAATAAAATAAAATTTTAAATGTTGTCTTTTCTCCATGACAATAAGCCTTAGTTCTATGTCATTTTCTTTTGTGTGATTGTGTGTGTGTGTGTATACACATGTGTGCACGTGTCTTTGAGATTGTTTGTCATTTGTGTACTGGGTGTTTGTACAGATCAGAAGAGGACTTCAGATCATCTAGAGCTGGAGTTCCAGGCATTGTGAGGCACCTTGAGGTACTCTGAACTGTACTTAAATTTTATGGAAGAGAATGAAGAGCGCTTAACCATTGGGCAATCTTTAGAAGCATGGAAAGATACCTTCCTAGTTACCCAGATATTAATGTCTATTAAGCAATCTAAGTTGAATAGCATAATAGTCATTTACTCATTGCAAGCAATAAGTTTTCTTTATTAAGTGAATGAGCATCATTTATATTTTAGGATAATTTAGAGTTGTTGGTCAAATGATTTTTAATAAAATAGGTAAGTTATTTATAGGTGGTGAGATACATACTGAAAGAATAATAAAATATGTTTTACTAAATTCTGTTTATAAGTGATACTATTTAAATTTATTTATGACTCTGATTAATATGGTGAATAATATTATTTGATTTACATTTGTAATAAAAAGAGAAAAATTAATTGAAAGGAATATGTTAAAGTAGTCAAACTGTAAGAGTGTGTCAGTAATAGTTCATATAATGTAACTCTTCTAAAGTTTAGCAACAAAATTAGCACATTTGTGAGCAAATGTATTTAACCAAATGAATTAGCTCCCAGTATGTAACTATGCCTCTGAGAACTCAAGGGCCATATGCAGGAGTTTTCCAACTCTGTTGGGAATAAGTTTGACTGCAGTAATATTACCCAGTTCTGAAAGTCTACTGTACCATAGCGTGCAATATCTTATGCATGAAACAATGTTCCAATGTGTTTGGCATGGTGTTTATCAACAGAGGTCAGCTAATGCTCTGACTTTAGTCAGTGCTCCATAATGCTATGCTATGCTACATCTTCAACTGGCTCTGCTGACTCCATATTCTTTTGTCTTTGTAAACAACTGTGTGTGTGTGTGTGTGTGTGTGTGTGTGTGTGTGTGTGTGTGTGCCAGTGCCTAGACCCAGCTTTGTGCTTGTTTTCCTTTGTGGTCATTTTAGCTTGGCACTCAAATCTCTACAAAATGAACATAGAGGAATCACATGAAGAAGTGATACAAACATAGAAAACCTGAGTCAGTGATGAAAACGTGATATGTAAATTTATTACAACTGTATATTCATTGTGTAGGTATGTGGATGTGGCTGTGTACAATTCTATGCATGTGGATGCCATGAGACAACTTAAGGTAACTAGGAATACTCTTCTGTCATTCTGTGGGTCCTGGAGGTTTAACTTAACTTGTTAGACTAAGTGGCAAATACCTTTATCAGTTGAGACACTCACCAACCTCGAATGATCCATCTTTATTTATTTATTTATTTATTTATTTATTTACTTTTTGGTTTTTTTTGAGACAGGGTTTCTCTGTGTAGTCCTGGCTGTCCTGGAACTCACTCTGTAGACCAGGCTGGCCTCGAACGCAGAAATCCACCTGTCTCTGCCTCCCAAGTGCTGGGGTTAAAGACATGCGTCGCCACCACTGCCAGGCTCGATCTATCTTTAAAAATCAATTTCTTTACTGATATTCAAAGCCATTTCTTTTGAATTTCAATACAGATGTGAGATCATTCAGTAGCTCTTGAGGAATCTTCATGATTTTCAGTGCAAGACTTGGGAGGCTGGGATACTAGTTCTCTGCAATGAACAAATAGCTTGGTCTTCCTGTTTAGGAAAGTTCCCAACAGGTAAGATGCAACTAATTAAAAAACAAAATAAAGTGTTGTGATAACACAGAAGTATAAAATAAACATGCATTTGTCTATTTCAAAATAAAAAGTATTTAATAAAGCATAATAATTTTAAATTTAATTAGACTCTCATCTTTCCTGAGTTTAACACTTTCTTAGGCGTGGCCTACATACTGTGAATCCCAAAAAGTGTAGTAAATGAAGGGTTTGAACGTAGATGTGTGTGAGTATGTCTCTGTAAGTCTGTGTTTTGTGTTTGTTGAAGTTAAATTGTGGTTAACACAGTACAGAAAACCCAATTGCTACCTAAGGAGATGAGATGGAAGACAGCCGTACCAGAGGTAGAGGATGTTGATATTATGTGATTGGCAGGTACTGATGATGACACTGCTTTGATTTCACACTCCAAGGATTCCCAACATTAGTCTACTCATGATGAACACTGGTTAAAATGTGATGTGGAGACATTGTACAACATGTCAAAGCCTTGTTTCTACAAATGAATGGAGAGAAAGGGCTCTTGATGACATCGATCTTGGAATGGAGTTAAAATAAAATAAAGATGCTGTTAAGTACTATCCGTGGCATCATTAAGTATATGGTATAATAGTGAGAAGATATAGGTGTCTGCATAAACTCTCAAGAATATTCAGAGGACAGAAGTTTCTTCATAAGAAGATGCGGAGCTGCAGAGATGTAATTCCCTGAATAACTTTTATTCAAATGTTCTGTCTTCTTCTTCTTCTCCTTTTCCTCCTCCTCTTCCTCTTTCTTCTGTCTTTAAATCTCTTATATTTTATCTTAGCATCTACTACACAGTAAGTTAAATATTGTCCTGATAAAAAATAAAGAAGAAAGAGGAAGAGGAGGAGGAAATATCCATTGGTTTCTATGCCCTGTTGACAAAATATCTATTTCCATTCACATAAGAAAATATGATGTTTGTGGAGAAGTATACTGTATAATTTCAGGAGTCTCAGTTGTTATCAGTCTCTGTCTTGTGTCCAGAAACACTTATGATAAATTTCTAAACAAAGTTATAAAACAAGTCACAGAGTCATGTCAGCACTTTCAGAGACCCCACTACCCTCTGGGTACCCATGATTGGATATCCTGATTTATGTTAAACTGTTTATATAGGATCAACAAACAGTAGTGTTTTCTTGAAGGAAACAAAAAAATAGAAAGTGTTTGTAGAAACTTCCTTTTTACTAAGTTATTTTAACATTTTCTTTATCGGAGAGAAAAGTGTATGACGGCAGATGTGAGTGTGGACCACATTCACAGCCCTGCTTTGTGCATAAGAAAGGCAGTCCAGAAAAGCAGAAGCAAGAAAAACAAAGTTCCTTAGTATCTTATTTTAAGATATTATTTCTATGCCTAAAATGTCATTTTGCTATGCTTTTGAAGTTGTTTTTATAATAAATTATATTAGGAAATTTTATGCACATTTATAAATATTCTTTTAGTATATTACACAGATTCTGAAACATCATTGATTTTTTTCAGCTCTACTCTCAATACCTACACTATTCAACTGATATACATAACTGTAGCAGGATAATTTCCTGCTACTGCTACATTATATTTGCAATAAAGCTCGGTAATTGGGGAGGAGCTAAGAGTGGGAGGAGCGAAGAGTGGGAAGGAGAAGGAAGAGAGGAGAAAGACAGGGAGAGATAGCAACTATGGAGGAAGAGGGATAGGTGGAGAGCAGTCCTGGGTAACAACTTACATCAAGAGTTAGATATTGGTTAACTATTCTAATTATGTGGGCATCTTGTTAACTGAGCATTTTCAAATATGTAAATCCATTGGATAATCTTTAAGCACGAAGAGTCTTCATTCTACCCAGTACTACTAGAATGGCGATATTGTCTAGGAATTAACAGAGAGCCATGAGGGTGACAGGGTTGGCCCAAGATACATGCTTTGGGGCATGGTCTCTATGGAGCTGATCGCCAGAACCAGCCACCATGGTAACGTTTCATGGGTGCCATGGCCAGTGTTTCTTTAAGGACCCACAAAGAGGACCCCCAACTCAAGTCCCGATCAGGGCGCACCCAAGGAGACACGAGAGACTGACTTGATGCAAAATAGCAAAAGGCAGTTTACTAACAAGGACCCTCGGATCGAAACTCATCCCACACAGGGGAGAGAATTTCGATGAAGACCCCAGGAAGTTTAGAACTTTTATAGGGGGAGGCACAAGGGGGAAGGGAAAACCGGGAAATTCTGGCGCGGTTACATATAATTGGATATTTCAAACATCAGCACTTTGCATAAGCAATCATTTTGACAGGCTGGATGGCCCACTATTTTTGACCATGAAGCCTCAGACCTTCTAGGATAAACACCAGGTGGCCCATTACTCACCTGGGCATGTTTAGACTGGTCAAGATATGTCTTTGGTTGTTTCTACATTTCTGGTCATCTTGTCCCTAGAGGGGCTTGATATTTTTATTATGGCTATTCTCAGCAAGCTCAGCAAGCTGACCTGCGGTCTTTGTCAAGTTGTTTTTAATTTTTACTCTTACATTTCCAGCTAGCCAGAGCCTCGATCAGAGCAGGAACATAGCAGCTGCTCCGGAACAAGCTGGACAGAGCGCCGTTTTCTAAATATTACTCTTTATACATACCCCTAGACAGAAATACATAAAAAGTGTGCTATATTTACACAGTAGATTTTTAATATTCTTATGCCTTTTACAGGAAAAGCCATGCAACAGGTCATAGTGAGTTTAGCCAGTCTCAAAAAGACAAGTATCAGTTTTCGCCCATTTTCTTTTGTTCTGAGATTTTATACAATCACGTAAGTTCATGTATATAGACACATATAATGGGAAAACAGATGTCAAATTGTCTTCAAAATAAAGGGACAAAAGAGAGCAGAGCAATAAGGAAGATGAGGATTAGGAATGAATGAGACTAGATTCTGTAAAAAGTAGCAGGTCCTCTCGTTGAACAACTAAGTTTCCATTATAATACATTTATTGTGGGCTGGAGAGATCCCTCAGTGGTTAAGAGCACTGACTGCTCTTGCAGAGATCCTGAGTTCAATTCCCAGCAACCACATGGTGGCTCACAACCATCTGAAATGGGATCTGGCGCCCTCTTATGGGGTGTCTGAAGATAGCTACATTGTACTCACATACAATAACATAAATCTTTAAAAAAAAAAGATATTTTATTGTCAGACTGGAGAGGTGGCTTAGTGGTTAAGCACACTGGTTATACCTGCAAAGGACTTAAATTTTTTCCTCAGATCCAGATACCTAATACTAGTTTTGAACGAAAATATTGTTCATCCAGACAAGAAGGCACATATATGTATATTTAAATAATTTTAAATAAAAAAAGAATTATGACATGAATTACAGCACTGACAGAGCTTTTCTAGTTTTACTCCTTCCTTCAGGATTCATTTGCTCAAACCTTATAAAAATACACATGATAAAAATACTTATATTCAATGAGAGTCAAAATAGCAATTAAAATTTTAAAATATTTCTTTGCTTTATAAATGTTATTAGATGAGTGAGTATATTTATAAAAATAATTTTAAAAAATAGTTGAATGATCCTTACTGCAATTCAAGCGGCTAAAAAAAGGCCTGAAGAAGTACACAAGTTGTATGAGAGGAAATATAGTTTTTAGAAAATAACTATTTTTTGTAATCCCTAGTCACTCTAAACACACAAGGATGTAGCAATAATATACGAATTTAAAGTCCATGAGTTGGATTTAAAAATCATTAACTTCCATGCTCAATAATTATACATACCTTTTTCTAAGAAATATGGCTCCCCCCACAAAAAACAACTGAAAATATGTTACTCAAATAAGAACAAAAAACAGGATGAAGTAACATTTTATAGTCTAGGCCGTATACATGTATCTATCAGAAAACAAGTTTTATTAAATCAGTGTAATATTTTGAGCTGACAAAAATAATAATTTAACTTTGATGAAAGCAAGAAACATCAAAATGGACATTGTTTTTTAAAACATGACTTTATTTTATATCATAACAAGACAGCACAATAGCACTGATTATCATATTTCTCAGTGCAAACTGTGCTCTCAAGAGGAATATAACTGGAAAATATCAAGTGGGTGAGAGGATGATTCTGTGAACTCTTTCAATAATAAATGATTTCATAATAATTTGAATTTTCAAATAACGATACGGTAATGTTGGTTATTTTGCTTGTAGATTTTATGCCTTTTGATCATCCTAAACTACATGGTGTATGATTAGAGTAATCATGGATGAGGCGTAATGTAGCCTCTCTGAAATACATGGAAGAGGAAAGAAAACGCAACCTCTAAGTATTTAGTTGTCATGGATAAGCCTAGAAAATATTCACCACAGCAATTTTCCATGACCAGTGAGAGATCTGGTGAGTAACATTTCCCTCGACTTTTTATGATTCATCTTCCCTTCATCTCCTTGACATAATTTGACAGATTAATTCAGGCTATTACTGACCCTTCATCGTTGAAAGTAATTGTTGGAACTGACGAACTCCTTCATTCTCTTGTACACTGCCCAGATCTGTGACACTGTGATTCATCTGAACTCCTACAAATATGCATCCTGTATTTTCCCTATTTTATTATTCAAGTGAAAAGCTCGAATTCCTTCCTTCATGTATTTCTCAGCCCTCATCTCTTCCTAAAAGCCTTCTAGGGCATCAGCTCCTGAGCCCAACCTCACGAACAATACAGGCATCAGCAGGTGTCACTCCAGCAGGAAGCTGACAGTGGAATCTGACACCACTGTTGAGTTTGTGAACTCTGAAAGTCATATGACATAGCCCAAAACCTCCAAACTACCCACAATAAAACAAAAACAACAACAACCAAAAGACTTCCACCAGAATGAAGAAATAGGATTCAATTATGATTTTCAAATCTCAATTCTCTTTCTCATCCTATTCTGCATTAGAATAACATTTATTATATGAACTGAATGGTACATATTTATTTTACAATATAGCATGTATACTTTATAACACTTGGTACTACATATTACCAGATCAGGAATATTTACGAAGCTTAACTAGAACACATTTCAATGATAAGTATGCTTTCTTACAGTAATTATATTCTTCCTCAGAAAAGCAAATATGGTCATAACTAATTGCATAATATTTCATATTTTGCTTTGTCTACATGACATGCTTCGATTTGAATCAAACAATGTTAAAATTTATAACTTAATTAGGAGATAGTACATATTTCATAAAATCTCAATTGTCTGAGTGACTCTTCTATCACCTATAAGATGACTGAGTTCATCTGTGGTATTTAGCCAGTAGCTCATCTCTGGCTGAAGTAGTAGACTGAAATATTATCAAGCCTACCATATTGACTGAGACTAACAGATAGGTGGATTCCTGACATCATATACATTCTGTTTATAGCTTTATTTTACCTACATAGTTCCTGTACCAGAATGCTTCCTTATATTTCTTTCAAATGTTATACATTTTTTCTTTTATTATTGGATATTTTCTTTATTTACATTTCAATTGTTTTCTCATTTCCAGGTCTCCCCTTTGGAAATCCCCTATCCCAACCACCTCCCCCTGCCCCTATGAGGGTGCTCCCCCACCCACCCATCCACCCACTCTGGTCTTCCCACCCTGGCATTCTCCTTCACTGGGCCAAGGAACACACTCAGGCCCAAGGGTCGCTCCTCCCA
The DNA here is from genome assembly GCF_004785775.1 of Grammomys surdaster. NCBI lineage: Eukaryota > Metazoa > Chordata > Mammalia > Rodentia > Muridae > Grammomys > Grammomys surdaster. Next base: position 22,421,585 of record NW_021604622.1, read on the forward strand.
CTTATGTCCAACAAGGCCATCCTCTGCCACATATGCAGCTCGAGCCATGGGTCCCTCTGTCTGTACTCTTTGGTCACTGGTACAGTAGGCAGGAGATCCTGGGGGTCTAGCCAGTTGACACTGTTGCTCCCCACATGGGGCTGCAACCTCCCTCAGCTCCTTCAGTCTCTTCTACAACTCCTCCAATGGGGACCCCACACTCAGTCGAATGGTTGGCTGCAAGCATCTGCCTCTGTATCTGGCAGAGCTTCTAAGGAAGCAGCCATACTAGACTCCTGTCAGCAAGCACTTCCCAGTATTCACAGTAACATCCTGGTGTGGTGACTGTATAAAGGATGGATCTCCAGGTGAAGCAGACTCTGGATGGCCTTTCCTTCAGTCTCTTCCCCACACTTTGTCTCCATATTTCCTCCTGTGAGTATTTTGTTCCTCTTCTAAGAAACACTGAAACATCCACACGTTGGTCTTCCTTCTTCTTTGGACTTCATATGGTCTGTGAATTGAATCTTGGATATTCTGGGCTTTGGGGCTAATATCCACTTATCAGTGAGTGCATACCATGTGTGTTCTTTTGTGAATGAGTTACCTTTATTTTCAAGTTCCATCCATTTGCCTACAAATTTAATGAAGTCATTGTTTTTAATAGCTGGGTAGTATTCCATGGTTAAATGTACTACATTTTCTGTATTCATTCCTCTGTTGAAGGACATCTGGGTTGACTCCAGATTATGGCTACTAAATAAATAAGGCTGCTATGAATACTATAGAGCATGTGTCCTTACTTCATGTTGGAGCATCTTCTGGGTATAATTCCAAGAGTGGTATAGCTGGGTCCTCAGGTAGTACTGTGTTCAATTTTCTGAGGAACTGACAGACTGATTTCCAGAAAGGTTGTACCAGCTTGAAATCCAGCCAGCAATGGAGGATGGTTCTTCTTTCTCCACATCCTCGCCAGCATTTGCTGTCACCTGAGTTTTTCATCTTAGCCATTCTGTTGTGAGATGGACTCTCAGGGTTGTTCTGATTTGCATTTCCCTGATGACTAAGGATGCTGAACATTTCTTTAGGTGCTTCACTGTCATTTGAGTTTCCTCTGTTGAGAATTCTCTGTTTACCTCTGTTTCCCATTTTTTAAAGGGGTTATTTGGTTCTCTGGAGTCTAACTTCTTGAGTTTCTTGTATACATTAGATATTAGCCCTCTATCGGATATAGGATTGGTAAAGATCTTTTCTCAATCTGTTGGTCTGTTGGTTGCTGTTTTGTTCTTTTGCCTGTGACCTTTGCCTTACAAAAGTTTTGCAATTTTATGAGATCCAATTTGTCAATTCTTGATCTTAGAGCATAAGCTATTGGTGTTCTTTTCAAGAACTTTTCCCCTGTGATGAAGTATTCGAGGCTCTTCCCCACTTTCTCTTGTATTTGATTTTATGTAGAGCTTCTTGATCCACTTGGACTTCAGATAGGTACAGGGAGATAAGAACGGATCAATTTTGATTCTTCTACATATTGACTGCCAGTTGAATCAGCACCATTTGTTAAAAATGTTGTCTTTTTTCCACTGGATGATTTTAGCTTCTTTGTCAAAGATCTAATGGTCCATAGGTGTCTGGGTTCGTTTCTGGGTCTTCAGTTTTTTCCCATTGACCTACGTGCCTGTCACTGTACCGATACCATGGAATTTTTTTTATCACTATTGCTCTGTAGTACAGCTTTAGGTCAGGGATGGTGATACCCCTAGAAGTTCTTTTGTTGTTGAGAGTAGTTCTCGCTCTCCTGTTTTTTTTGTTATTCCAAATGAATTTGAGCATTGCTCTTTCTAACTCTGTAGAGAATTGAGTTTGACTTTTGATGGGGATTGTACTGAATCTGTAGATTCCTTTCAGGGAGATGTTATGTTTACTATATTAATCCTGCCAATCCATGAACATGGGAGCTCTTTCCATCTTCAATTTCCTTCTTTAGATACTTGAAGTTCTTGTCATATAGACATTTCATGTGCTTGGTTAGATTCACACCAAGGTATTTTACATTATTTGTGACTATTGTGAATGGTGTCATTTCCCTAATTTCTTTCTCAGTCTGTTTATCCTGAGTAGAGGAAGGCTACTGATTTGTTTGAGTTAAATTTATATTCAGTCACTGTGCTGAAATTAGTTTATCAGGTTTCAGACTTCTCTGGTGGAATTTTTGGGGTCACTTAAGTATACTATCATATCATCTGCAAATAGTGATATTTTGACTTTTTCCAATTTGTATCACTTTGACCTCCTTTTGTTGTCTAATTGCTCTGGCTAGGACTTCCAGTACTATATTGAATATGTAAAGAGAGAGTGGGCAGCCTTGTCTAGTCCCTGATCTTAGTGGGATTGCTTCAAGTTTCTCTCCATTTAGCTTGATGTTGGCTACTGGTTTGCTGTATATTGCTTTTACTATGATTAGGAATGGACTTTGAATTCTGGACTTTTCTGAGACTTTTAACCTAAAGGGATATTGAATTTTGTCAAATGCCTTTTCAGCATCTAATGAAATGATCATGTAGTTTTTTTTCCCTTTGAGTTTGTTAAGGTTTCCGATTACATTGATGGATTTTCATATATTTAACCATCCTTGCACCACTGCATCACGTACTTGATTGTTTTGATGTGTTCTTGGGTTCAATTTGCAAGAATTTTATTGAGTAGTTTTGAATCAATATTTATAAGGGAAGTTGGTTTGAAGTTCTCTTTCTTTGTTGGGTCTTTATGTAGTTTTGATATCAGTGAAACTGTGGCTTCATAGGAAAAAAAAAATGGGTAGTGTTCCTTTTGCTTCTATTTCGTGGAATATTTTGAAGAGTACTGGGGACATGGAACCTGGACAGGCTATCTACCATACAGGGTACCCAGTGGAGGAATAAAGACATCAACCTACCCATAAAACTTTGGATCCAAAAGTTTTTCTATAAACTTTGCATCCAAACTTTGTCTAAAAGAAAGGCAGGGACAAAGATGAATCAGAGACTGAGGAAATTGCCAACTAATAATTGACCCAACTTGAGACAAATCCCATGGACGAGCACCAATCCCTGATGCTGTTATGCTTGGAGACAGGATCCTAACATAACTGTCCTCTAAGAAGCTCTACCCAGCAACTGATTGAAACAGATGGAGATAGTCACAGCCAAACATTGGACTCAAGGAGGTCAGATGACCCTATTGGGAGAGTTGGTGGAAGGATTGAAGGCCCTAAGTGGGATGGAGACCCAACAAGAAGAGCAACAGTGTCAACCTGGACCTCTAGGCACTCTCAGAGACTGAGCCAACAACCAAAGAACATACACTGGCTGGACTGAGGCCTCAGACAGATCTGTAGCAGAAGGCTGTCTTGTCGTGTCTCAGTGAGAGAGGATGTACCTAATCCTGAAGAAACTTGATGTATCAGGGTGGCAGAATATCCAGGGTTTCCCCACCTCTCAGAGGCGATGGGGAGGGGGATTTGGAAGAGACTCTGTGAGGTGGGATGGGGAAGGGGGGCAGCATTTGGGATGTGATTAATTAATTGATTTCTAGTAAAAAATAATTTGAAAAGAGAACTAAAATGTAAAAAAAAAAAGAACAATCACCCTGACTTAGCATTATGAAACAAAGACTCTCCAAATACCCTATTGCTAATGAATTCAGTATATTGGCCATCTCCTGTTGAGCACAGGGGCTACACTTAAAAGTGGCTTGCTTCTCCAGTGAAACTCCCTTTGAGAAAACTAATTTTTCATTTGCAAGTGTCTGTCAATCTGAAATAACTTCTGGGTTAGGATTGGGGACATGAGTCTGATCCTCCTTCCACTTCTAGGACACCATCTGATGCAGACCTGGGCAGGACCTAGTCGTCAGCCACAGCCTCCGTGAATGCATACATGCATTAGTCCTTTTGTGTTTAAAAGGTTTCTCCTCCTTTTCTTTTGTCTCCTGTACTCTTCATGCTTCATCTTCCACTGGCTTCTTAAGTACTATGAGGAAGGATTTGATGAAGACATCTCTTTCAGAGATGAGTGCTACAAGGTCACTCGATTTCTGCACAAAGTCTTATGTTCTCTGTGTTTGTTCGTATGTGCTGTAGGAGGAAGGAGCTCTGGTGAAGGCTGGGCATGGCACTGATCTATGACTATACCAAAATGTCAAGTGTCATTTTATTGCTGTGTTCCTTTAGTATCACAGTAGGATTAGGTTTTCTGTAGGACCCTGGTATATTACTCTCTGTTCATTTCACCTTGATATTCATATAGCCTCCTTCATTCCAAATGTTTAATGATGCTCTTTCAAAATTAATGGGCATAATTCATCTTTCATGAGAATGAAAATTGTTTAACTGCAGAGAATGAAAACAAAATTAAAAACCTATTATTCAGAGCTTATACATTTATGAAGATGATGTTAAGCACAACTACCACTGAAAAGATAATAAGTCTTTATAATTTATAAGTAGTGTGCTGCATACTTTAAGGGGGTACTTTAGATATATTTAGGTTTATGTAAACATTTTGAAAGCTTTCTGTGTGGTAGGTGAAAAATTATTCTTTGTAAATTTCCTCAAGGACACATAGAGAGAAATGTTAATCACGGGCATTGAGGCTGCACATGTATAATTGATCTTGTAATGAGCACTAAGCCTTATATAAAAGGAGAAGTAGATGCTGTATAAGTACTGACCTTTGAAATTTTCAGGTAGGATGATAAAATTCCATGTGGAGGAAGGGAGCTGTAAAACTGTGGGATATTGAGCACAAGTGCATTGTGTGTGTATGTGTGTGCGTGTATGTGTGTGTGTGTACAGACATAGACACTTAAATATCTTTTGGTAATTAAAGTAATTAACTTCTTATATTTAGAAATGAAATCCACCTATCTAATTAGATGTTAAGTATATGTTATATTAATTGCAGGTATTTGCTAAAATTTGCAAATCTATAGCTACAGATATGCAAAGTTGTGTAAAATAAGTGAAATCAGCCTACCTATGTGTCCTTACATCCACCATATGCTTTTGATTACAGACATACTAATTCAAATCTCTGACCTGTTTATCCATAAATAGTGATGTACACTGTTTTAATTCTTTTCTTTTAAAACTATCTATTGTAAATCTTTTATTTCTCTCCTACAATATACATGAGAAGAAACACTCAATTTTTATATTTGTGTTCGGCTCAATTGACTTGACATTGACTAACTTTTCATTCTTCTGCTAACTACATGATTACATTATGCATGGTTGAGTACAGCTATTGTAAATATGGACCACATTTTCTTTATCCTTTGACGCTTCAATGCAGACCTATTCAGATTCAGTAAGTCAGCTATTGTGAATGCGTTTATCTGAAGAGGCATGTCTGTTGTATGATGACTTTGTTTATTTGGGTATATCCCTGGAAGTTCTGTTACCAGATTGCATGGTGATTCTATCTTTGCCTTTTTCCTGTATGGTATGTTGATTATCATGAAGGGTGAGCTCTTTCACCTTCCCACATACAATATTTAAAAGATCAGAGTCTTCAACAGAATTGGTTACTTATATTCTTAATGACAACCATTCTGAGTTAAGATAGAATCTCAGTGTCATTTTGATTCATTTTCCTGATGGTTAAGGATGTTGGCTATTTATAATTCCTCATTTTAAAAAAAGTCTGATTAGTACATTTCAGTTACCAGTTCACTGTTTGCATTGATATCTTGTTGTTTGGTTTACTGAGTTCTTTAAATATTCTAGATGCTTATTCTAATGCATTTCTTACTTAATGCATACATAGATGGCAGTGGTTTCATTCCAGTCTTTTTCCTGTCTCTTCATTTTGCTTCTTCTCTGTGCCTAGCAGAAACCTTTCATCAGATGCAACACCAGTAGTCTGTTCCACTGTCATTTTGCTCAGATATTTTTGGCCTATTACCTTTTCTTGATACGTTTCCCTTATATGTTCTATTATTATGTTATGGCTTTGGTCTTTAAATTAGAGATCACTAAGTTCTTTAAATTCATTTAGTTGATAACTTTTTGATCAGAGTCATACAGGAATCTGGTTTCATAATTCTACATGTGGTTTGTCTGAATAACTAGTACCATTTGTTAAACATACTCTTCTTCCAATGCATTTTTAGCAGCTTAGTGGAGAATCAGATGACTATAGATATCTACTATAGTAGGCTTTCTTTTTTTACTGCATCTTCTACTTAATTCCATTGGTTTATGTGTCTGTATTGTGTCAATACCATGTGGTTATCTGCAGTAATTAGTTTATTAGCAAACATGCTCTTAAATATATTAAAAACACTCATTTAACTAACCAAAGGTTACTATCCTACTCAAAGTTAGCCATATCTTTCACTTGTAGAACTGAAATACTATTGGCGTTGCTTTCATATTTTAGTACCCTTACCACTATCCCAGTCCACTTTCAAACTTCATAGAATAACATACAAAACAAGGAACAGCAGTTTTCCTTGCTTGAAGCCCTCATGTCTGTCCAATGTATTATGTATTAAACCTCTCTTGGTAAGAACCTTTGTTCTTCCACTTCCTGCTCTAAACTTAGAGATTCTTCATCTATTTCCCTTGGATAAGCAGTTAATACTTTTCCCTCAAGTCCTTCACAATGATGCTGTTTACAGCAACAGTCCCCAGATATTCATATACAATTAATGTCTTTCCAGCTTCTGCTGATATAATCTAAGATGCTTAGATCTAAAATCACAATCCTCACTTGCAAGTCTTCCTATAACTTATTTTTTTTATTTTGTTGAATCCCAGTTGCCATCTAATGCAATTTGTATTATATACATAATATGTATTTACATATATACATAAATATATACATATATACATGTATGTACACACATATTTATTTGTCTTATTCATCTTCCCATTTCAGAATATAGGCTGTGTAAGGACAGATAATGCTATCTCTCAAGTGTTTAAAAAGAAAACTAACTGTATGAGAACTAAGTTGGAAAGGAAAGTTAAATGCAAATCCTTAATACTTGACAAAGTCAGGAATTTCTGTGACAGAAAGTGATAAACAGGATCAGTTATTCACCAAACTTTTGCTTTAAAACAGCACTTATGCACTCAATGTTATCTGATTCATATGAACATTGAACATATGAACTATGAACATTTATTAGATAGGTGTAGTCTTCAATACAAATCAATGCTCTTCCTGATTGAAATCATTAAGAAAATAAATTATTAAATGAAGAAAGAAAATGGCAATCATAGAGACATTTTCTATGTAAAGGCATATTTTAAGTTGGGAAGTACTTAAATTATGTAAATCATATATATGAAATGTATTTGATCTACTTTTAAACATAACTCAATGGTGCTAATGCACTGAGCCCTAACATGTGTCTACATACCTGTCAGTATATAATTAATGTGTCCCCTAACGCTGTCTATAATAATGAATGCCTCTATTTACAAATTATGTGTCTCTATAAAAATGTTCAACTGTCATTCAGTATGTCATGCCAGAGTGGACAGCCTTTCAATTATAAATTTGAAGTTTTATAAGACCAAGACGTTAACGAAATTCTTGCACCCATGTGATCAGCTTTTCAAGTGACAGCCAATGGGTCATTTTCTCCTCAATGGTTCTGATAAAACTGTGGTATCACTTGAAATTAGCTAATGTCTGTTAGGCTATGTTTGAAGTAAGCTGGTCCACGACAGGTAGTCGATGAAGACAGGGTGCATGCACATACCCTTCATCTTAATATGAGTAGTGCAACACGAGAGGGAGGGTATGCTTATCCATGTGTGATTCACCTTTGCACTGACAACACAAGCTAGCTTTAATGAAGCAAATATGGATTTTGAGGTAAGTCATGCCCATTATGTATGAGAAAATCTCAGGCCACACGCTTTATCTACTGTAGAGTATTGGATTGAGGCTCTGTGAAATATATGATCTCTATTCACACTTCAGAATATGTGAACGTATATTTACTGAAACATAACATCAATTACTGTAGCTCAGGATCATAAAACAAAATACGTTTGAATGACTTGAATGTTTCCTCTTGCAATAACAAATCGTCTTAAAACCGAGAAAAGGCAAAGCACTGACATGTAAAGAACAGTAGACAATGTAATCATGTGATTGGATACTGGAGATTAGAATGGTATAACCTACCTTCCTGAGTCAAAGGAAATGTCCCCGAGATTAGAGAGCAGAGATCAACATGGAGGAATTTGGTTAGCCAAGTTAAAAAGCCATCAGAAGTGTCAGGGGTGTCTTAGGGTTTCTATTGTTGCAGTGACTCACTAGGCCAAAAGCAACTTGGGAAGTAAAGGGTTTATTTGACTTAAATTTCCACAGATCTGTTATTATCCAAGGAAATTAGGTCTGGAACTCAGCAGGGCAGGAACACGGTGGCAGAAACTGATGCTGAGGCCACGGAAGGGTGCTGCTTCATTGCTTGCTCCCATGTCTTGCTCAACCTGTAATTTTAGAAAACTCAGTACCACCAGCCCAGGTTTGGCATCACCCATAATAACCCTCTCCCATCAATCACCAATTAAGAAATTGTATTACAGGCTTGCCTGCAACCTGATCTTATGGAGGCATTTTTCTTTAATTGTGGTTTCCTCTTTTCAGGTATATCTAATTGCATCAAGTTGATATTAAACTGTCCAGTACAAGGAGGTAAGATGGTAGCTTCCTCCAGAGAACTGTCAAAGAGTACAGACTAGAAAAACCATGAAACAGCATATTTCTAAGTTTTATGATACCCACCTATGACAGTTTGTGCTACAGTTATAAAGTAATATATTATTCAAAAATGCCTTGTTTTAAAAATGAATCAATGAAATCCATATTGAAGGTCTCTGTTGGCACAGTCAGTAAATACTTGCCAGAAGCAGTATATGCCTGCAATTCCAGAATGGAATAGTTGTAGACAAGATATTTATGGGGCTTGGTGGACACCTATTCTTAACAAATTTGTGAATTCTACTTTCAGAGAGAGACTCTGTCTCAAAATCTATCGTGAAGAAAAATAGCAGAAGATAACCAACGAACATGGGCCCAGGACACCTGGACATGCATTTATGTGCACAAACACCTGCACACACATTCATGTATACTCACACACCTATCCACAAACCCATGCACAGAGCAAAAGCAACAATTTTCAAAAGTTAAGGATAAAAGTACTACCAACCTCACTGAATATTTGAGATAGCTAGTAAACAAACAAAAATACACATTTATCAAGAGCCATACTTCAGGTCCAATCACTGGCAGAGAAAAGATGTTACAGCCAACATCCCACCCCAATAGCATGCTGGACCCTTGACATGCACACTGTACACACTTAATTAAATGTGCTTTCTATTTTCCTTTAGTTCTCATATATCTAGAATGACTAATTCCTCATAGATGATATCAAATGCATGAAAAATGTAGTATGGGGCTGGTGAGATGGCACAATATGGAAAGGAACTTAACTGTCAAGCCTGACAGCCTGAATTTCATTCCCAGGACCCACAAAGTGTGGGTCAGTGCCAGCTCTCACAGGGTGTTTCTGACCTTAGTATATATGCTATCACAAGTGCATGTCCCTACTCACACAAACGTACATACTCAAATAAAACAAATATATGTATAAAATAATAAAGCTAACAAAATAAAATATGTATGTGATAACATGTTAAGTAATTTTGAAAGGAAATGAATTAATCTATCCTTCTACATTATGAAAAACAAATCTTAACTAGCAGCCAACTCATTATTATTCACCTTTAAGAAAGTATTAATCTAGCAACAGTATGAAAATATACTTTCTACAACTCAGGTATAAAACTAAAAATTATAGATGTACAAATCTCATAAGGACTGCTTTGTTATCTGACCAAGTGGTTTCATATATTGCAGAAAGGAAACATGGAATTATAATACTCCATGGTTGGTTTGTGTTGGAATTTTCAGAAAAAATAAACAAAACAAAAGAACCCCAGGAAACTGAACAATCTGAAGAGCAACTTTAGTCTTGCTAGCATCTGATGACTTGTAGTTTAAACATGCATTAAAATTGCTACAGGACAGGGAATGGCTCTAAACAGGAGGAGGATGAAGTCTGCATGCTTTATAATACAGCAAAGAAATCCTGACAGGATTTTCAAATAGTAAAGAAATACTAGAACTATTATTTTTACTATTATTATTTACAAAATAAAAAATTATGACAAGAGATTGTTTAATAATCTACTTGATGAATGTATTCCACATTAACATAAAATATATAAATATCTAAAATATATGAGATATGAATATCTGAGTATTTGACCTGTTTCACTATTTCTATGTATAAAATATAAGAAAATTGCAGTGTTTTATGTTCTTTAAGAGAAGTGGGGAAGATCTTATTTCAAAAGGTTTTCAGATATGTATATATCCTTCCTGCATGTCTTCTCTTATGCTTTAATTAAATATGTATTACATTACTGTAAGTATTCTTTTAGGTATGGCTTTAGTTAAATATGAACAAACCATAGTCATAGAGGAAGGCAGAAATATCAAAACTTGCAGAACAACAAAATAGAATTAATCAGTTTAAAATACCAAAAGACTCTTGGATCTATAGTTTAAGGAGTCAAATGGCAGGTTCTCTCTCCTGTATAACATGGACATCTGAGTCCTATTACACACTGGAATATTTATTTGCATCTTTCCTGTGGTAAACTATACAGAAGAGTGAGGATTCAAAATTTAGTATGTATATGTATCTCCGTGTGTGTGTACATGTGCGTGTGTGCACATACACGTGCACATAGTGTGTGTGTGTGTGTGTGTGCAAATGTATGCCATGGCACAGATGTGAAGGCCAGAGGGAAATTATTTTCTGCTTCCTCCATGTGAGTCCTTGGAGTCAAACTCAGTTCACTGGGCCTGGTGGCAAGCACTGCTCACATTCAATTATGCGTGTTGTTATTTCTTTAAATAAAAAGCATTTTCTGGCATCTCAGACTCCATCCACTTCTCTGAAGAGACAAATAGACTGAGAACTTGAACATCTATCCACTTCCTCGAAGTGTGCTTTGTGTAATGACGAGAACTGGCTCCAAGTAGGGCAACGATTACCGAAACCACATGCTACTCTTTGCAAGAAGTTAAGCTGCCACTCTAAGTCTGAAACTTTGATGTTATTCTAATTATAATTGTATCTTTTGCAGTAAATTCAAATGAGAACAATTAGTATTTAAATCATATCAACAGAAAATCTAAATTACTATTTAAAATAAACTAAAGTTAATATTTTAGTGTGTATATATGTGTATGTTTGTGTATATATACATATATATATACATCTGTATATGTATATATACACAAACATACACACACACACACACACACACACACACATATATATATATATATATATATATATATATATATATATATATGCAGGTGTATATGCCTATGTATAAGAGTATTCACGTGTGTATTCACATGGAGTGTATGTGCACAGTGTGCTTATCAATATGAATATCAGAGGTTGAAACTGCGTGTCTTCTTTGATTATTTTTCATCTTATATATTGAGACAGGGTCTCTTCACTGCTTTGGAATATATTAACTAACCACCTTGCTCTGGGTATCTCCTGTCTTCACCTATGGAACATCAAGTTAAATGGTAGGCCATTTTTCCTGCCCACCATGCCATTTATGTATATTCCAGGGATCTGAGGACTGTTTTGCATGCATGCATGGCAAACACTTTACCCACTGAACTCTTGCTCAGCTTCTGAACTTTATATTAAAGAACACAATAGGTTAAGTCTAGTATTCCCTCTTACCCTTAAAGGGAATCGCCCAGACCCAGTTCCCTTATGGGGCCGAGGATTGATATGCCTGTCTGATACCACAGAAGGCACAGCTAACTGGCTACCAAAAAGATTAATAAAAAAATAGATACCCCCCACAAAGCCAGGTCCAACCATAAATACGATGAATAACAATTTACATCCAGGGAAGAGAAATATCCCTGAGAATTCTCTTCTTTTTCCTTTCCAGGTAAAAATTAATCATCCGTGTGATGTCTGCTGTTAGAAGTTCTAATCCAGATGTTGACCTCCGAACTTACACTACTCAGACCTTTGAAGGGCCACTGGCAAGAACATCAAACAGCTAGAGATTGACATCACTAATTTGAAGAAATCCCTTGTTTAGCTGTCTGAAGAGACCTGCTAAAATCGCAAAGATCCTTACTGGACTTGATTTACTCTATTACAATAGAAAAGGCTGTGTGCAGCTCTTAAAGAAGAAGGTTGCCTTTACATAGACAAGACAAGGAGGGTTAAAGAGAGCATGAAACAGGTAGTGAAGGCCCTAAGAAAAATCAGAGAGAGAAAGAGACAGATGAAGGCTGGTACAAGAATTGGTTTTCAGCCTCTCCAAGGTTGTCAACCCTATTTCCTCCCATTTTGGGTCCATTATTTGGGTTCTTTTTCCTTTTTTCTGCTGGTCCCTGGCTCTCAAATAGGCAGACTAACTCTGTGATACAACAGATAAATAATTTGGTAGCAAAACCTACTCAGATACATTATCATAAGTTAGCTATGGAGGACAACGAGACTCAAGATGAGGTTGTTACTTTATATAGGGAGTTCCCAAAACCCATCTCCACCCAACCTAAAAGGGGGGACTTCTGCCCCTAGACCAAGCAGAGAGGGGCCACCCAGAACCCCCTCTGACAGGAGATCTGAATTCTTGCTTAGGCTGCGAGGCTAAACACTGCAAGGGAATATAAATAAAAGAAAAAAATATCTCTCTGGGTTCCCTGAGGGACAAGCCTGACTGCATAGGGGTTGATGTCAAAAATATCCCGTCTCCAGGAAAAAGCCATCGGGATGGGTATGGCCCTCATGCCTCACTGGACAACGACAGGGGGACTGGAGCCATTACAAGGTCCCCTTCAAATACTACAGGTCAGGCCTCTATCCCAGCCTTCGCAAGTTTAGAATTGCCACAGCCCTTCTATACTTAGAGAAGGGAGGAGATGTCAGGGACAGCCCTGCTTACACGCTGAAGGCCTAAAATCAGCCATAGGCCTAAAATCAGCAATAGGCCTGTCATACATATATACTAACACCAAGTCTTGGGTCTCAGTGGAAAAACATTGAAACAGATGGCTATTAGCTAATGTAAACAGGCAGCTTTTGTGGAAATTTACAAGCCTGAGTAGTCGTAGACCTTGTAAATAGGTAGCCTGGGCAGACAATACCAACTTAGATAAGGACAAGCAAGTCATAGGCAGAGTCATAGTGACTTGTTCCCCTGAACCTTCACCCAGCCGAAACCCAGTTCTGATGATATCTGTATTCCCCCTGATCACCCACACTCCAGTATCATTCCCTTCCCCACATCCTACCTTTCTGTGTTTATAACCCCTGTGTGAATGAATTATGATTTAAGAAAAAATAAATTAAAAAAAATAAACAGAAAAAAAGTTTAATATTCCATCCCTGAATTTGGTTGTTGGTACAGTCAAAGGTGAGTAGTACTTTACCATTTTCTGCATGCTTCTTTCAGTGTTTTCTGGACTGAACTAAATCACTGCATTTTGTTTGTCATGTGCCCTATTACTTTTAAGAAATTCAAAGTTTTATTAAAATATCAAAAATTACCCTGACATAAGATGCCCAAAAACTCATTTTAGAAGACAAATGAATCATGAAATTCGGGAGTGCTTTTCTGAAGATTTCAATATAGTCATCCACTTCCAGGAACTCTCACGCTTTGTTGAAGTGCATTTGGAAGAAGCTGTGCAAATAGAAAAAAGGAAGAAGAAGTTAAAAATCTCAAATGAAGCAGATAGAAAGTCCCCACTGTCTGACTAATTCTCTTACTTGCAGTGGCAGTGAACACAGACCTTTAGTGAAGTGAGCTGACTTTATTATAAACGCACATCAGTGCACCAGTGTTCTGTCCTTATTTATTCTGGTCATATACCCTAGAGAATAGACTTATTACATTTCCTCAGTATTGCTAATCACTTGCTATCTGAGCACCTTGTTTTATTCTCAGCTTTATTGATTGCAAATTTGCCTAATGACACACCTTCCACTTGTTGTGTCCACATGTCAGCATCAAAAATACACCTCCACGTCAACCATGTTACCTTAAATAACCTACTATTCCAATATCCGATTCTGAGGTACAGTAGCTCACTCTTAGCTATGAACATTTTCCAAGACTCTTCCTGGACTCTTGAAGCTGAAAAATACTGACTCTTAAAGATATCTTCCACATGCACCCATGATGGTGCTTCATTTATAAAAAGTATAAGACACTGACAATACCTTACAATGTGCACTGCCACATTAAGCTCAGTGTGTGACACGTTTCCTTATTAAATCAGAAATCATCTTCTGAAGTATAGTAGGACCTCTCTGGCATATTTAAGTTTCTTGCTAGCATTACTAATATTACAAAGTTAATTAATGGTTTTTAGAATGCACCAATGGCAGCACCATGACAGTTGGTCTTGTACCTCAAGGTGGTGACCTCAGAATAAACCATCAGGTAAGGTACAGAACCATAAAATGGGATTGTTCCTGCCCCAGGCAGACTTGAAAAGAATGTCACAAGATTTCACAGCACTCCCATGAAATGTAAAAAATATCAGTACTTCACTTCTGGAAGCTTAATTATTTAATATTATCAGTTAATGATGACCATGAATAACTAAGCCTACAGATGACAAAAAGTCAGAATATGTGAAAAATGTCAAATTTTGTTAGGAGAAAAGTTCTCTTTGGGTTCATAATTTTAGAATGATTCGAAAGATTTTTTATTTTAATTTCTACATTGGTATTGTATAGGCTCATCATTCTTCAAAGTGAACTGCTAATAAGTGAGCCAACCCTTTCTTAAACTTGTATTTGGTATAAGTGAGGGGGGAAAGTAGATCATTTTTAAACCCATAATCATCTATCTAGACTTACTTCTGTGAACTCAGTCACCATGTTAGGAAAAAGACATTTTATTTCATCAATAATACATTTTTTCCAATAAAATCTTTCCTTGTAAGTTAAGTTCTAAAACCTGGTTTTTATTCCAACTACTGTTTTTCACTTCTTTTGATAATCTTGAGTTCTGCTAAGATATGTTCAACTAAAGATATTTTCGTCTATGTATTTTTTTCTATTTATGACACCATTAACAAATAGTTGAACTTGTAAGTAAGACTAGGAATCTGATGGTTCAATGTAAATTTCTAACATGGCATCAGTAATGGCAATGAAGAAGACTCAAAGACAAAGGAAAGGCCATAGGGGCTTGATGATGTCAGATGTTTGTTGATAGTGAACTAAAATGTTGGAGAGAAGTATCTAGTTGAGTTTCATGACATAGAAGTGGTTGGAGGCCTTTTATTCCAGGACAGCAAAAAGTACTACCTGAAGCAAAAATAAAGCCTAACACAGCTCAGCATTGGAGATATTGCTAAAGTATTATTGGATATATATATATATATATATATATATATATATATATATATGAACATGGATAATTCTTTTGCATTAGTTTGTTGTAAGTAATTATAACATTGTGTATGGTTTTAAGAGAGATAGGATGTAGTGAGAAACATAAATTACTGATAGCAGAAATAATGTCACTTCACTAAAATAGTTTTAATGTCAGTGTCATAATAGAAACCTATCATGAGCAAATTTGTCCCAAATATGACAACATAAAACTTTTAAGAGGAGCACTAACCCCAGTGCTCCTTCCAAAGGCTATAGTTTACCAAACAAAATTTCAGATGCTAACTTTTGGGTCATTGGTCAGGTTTCTTTGAGGACTCAGTTGGGTCATGTGATGTTTTCCCGGAAAATGTCTTAGGAAAGGATTCTTTAGCTGTAGCAATCATGTGGGAAGGTGTTTGCTGAGAACAGACACGTGCTAGGTGTGTTTCTAGAAGCAGTCTGGAAAAAAGGCATGTGATGTTTTGCTAAAGCTAATACTGGAGAGAACTCATGATGTTTGGAAACAGTACAAAGTTAACTCAACAGACAATGGATAGTGCTGTGTGGTATTCATATGCCTTGCTGTTCTTTACTACTTATAATTTGTCATGACTTCATAGACAGGAATGCCACCAAAGAACTTCTGGAGGTGTTCCTACAGCTTCTTGCCATGTCCTTGGATTTGGGCTGATTGACAGTTTTGCTATTTCTTCTGGATTGATCTGTCATTACTGATTCTTGAATGGTGTTCGTGTGTGGATCAAGCTACCAGTGCTGATGTGAACTGAGCTGCTGATATTCTGACAAGGCAGATTGAATTTGCTTCAAATAGCTATTTCTAAACAGGTCCACATCCTCCTTTGTTCTATTAACCCTTTCTTTCCACTACTTCTGGTGAGTGGTGGTCTAGAAGGGAGGTAAAAGCATTTAAGAACCCTTTTTCTAATTTTATTAATCATTTTATTCATTTTCATCTCAAATAATATACTTTTTCCCAGTTACACCTCTACAAACCCCACATCCCATCCCCCTCTCCCTCCTCCCCTTTGCGTCTATTAGGGCACTCCTCCACCCACTCACCTACTCCCTCCTCATCCCTGTAGCATCCTCCTACCTTGGGCATCAAACCTCCTTTCCCTCCCATTGATGTCAGATAATGCCATCCTCTGCTGCATATGTATCTGGAGTCCTGGCTCCCTCCATGTATACTCTGGTTGGTCGTTTAGTCCCTGGGAGGTCTGGGTTTTCCAGTTAGTTGATATTGTTCTTCATATGTGGTTGCAATAGCCTTCCACTCCAATTAAAAGTACGTTTTGAAAAATCTTAGCCTACATAGTGGTGTCAGAGATACAATGACACGACACTCTATTGTCATTGCCCTTGTTTATACACTGAAACTTGAAAATAAGATTGTCTTGCTAAGAACACATACATTTTGGTGATGTCAGAAAATGGAGAAAGTGTGCTCGTGCTAACCTATAAACATCGTCTCTGCTGGCAAGATTGCGCAGTGACAAGAGGTGCTAAGAGAGATTCTGGTAGGGAAGATTTATCAACAGTGATAACTATGTGTAAGCACCGAGGACTACAGTAATAATCAGCCTAGGAAAGCATCCTTGTTAGTGAATTACTGGCACTAGTGTCATGGATGTTATGATATCTAACAGCTTCCTGTTGGAACTTAAGACATGTACCACAGGAGATTATTGGAATGCCAGATACTGAACATTTGGTTCAAGAAACTATGGAGATCATAGATATTACTAATATTACTCTGCTAAAGGGACACAGGATAAAATTGCATTTAAAATACACATCTTCGTATTTCTAAAACCAGAAATTCTTCTTTATGCATTACAAGGCAAATACAGAGACTCCAAACTAGTCAAGGTTCAGATAAGGTCTACTGAGGAGTTTTCAGCTTTAAATAAGGCATCTATACCCTAGCTGCTTCTTCCCAATGCTCACATTTAGAATTGGGGATAAATGAATGTACAGGTAGAAAAGTCTTGGGAAATTGATGATAAGTAATATCTCCTGGGCAGGACCATGAATTCACTGTAGCTGTGGTTATTGGCACAATAACTACATAAGATCAAGCCAGTAAGCATGGAAAGAAAAAGGACTCACAAGACCATACACCTACCTGAGGAGTTATTGGCTGTTGAGTGAATCTATGGCAGTAGTTCTCAGCCAGTGAGTCATAATGCTTTTGGGGGTCACATGACTTTTTCATAGGAGTCTTTTAAGACCACCAGAAACCACAAATGTTTACATTAAAATTCATAACAGTAGCAATATTACATAATTATGGTTAGCGTTTACTACAACATGAGGAACTATATTAAAGGGTTTCAAGATTAAGGAGGTTGAGAACCATTGCTCTAGGGAAAGAGAAGAATATAAGTATAGCCCAAGGTAAGTTGTCTGTGCTCCAGTGTGTTGTGCCCTACCTATGTATGTACAGGTAGCACTAACATGACTAAGAAACAATTTGAATACAATCATATATAAATGCATGGTGGCATATCCCAGCATCCTGGAGGCAGAACCAGGTGGATCTTTGTGAGTTTAAGGAAATCCAGTGCTATATATCGAAATCCTGTCACAAAACAAAACTATAATAAAAATCAAGCAAAACAAAAACAAACAACAAATTTGACAAGGTAGACAAAGTAGAGAAATTCAAAAAATGTGAAACCAGAAAATTATATATCATATGTAAACTGCTCTCAATAAAATATATAATAGTTATTATGTAAACACTGAATTTTTAGTGCATATTTACAAATAATTTTTGACAGTTATAAAGGCACTGTGGCCAAGTTTATTCTTTTTTAAAAAATTTATTTGTTTTCATTCTTTAATCCTTTTTTATAGTCCGGACTTCATCCTTCTTCCCATGTGCCCACCACCACCACTCCTCAACCCCCAGTCTCCAAGAGGATCCCCCACCACGCCCCACCATCCCACCACAGGCCTCCCCACTCCCTGGTGCCTCAAGTCTCTCCAGGGTTAGATGCTTCTTCTCTCACTGAGGCCAGACCCAGCAGTCCTCTGCTGTATATGTGTTGGGGGCCTGATATCAGCTAGTATATGCTGCCTGGTTGGTGGCTCAGTGTCTGAGAGATCTCAGGGGTTCAGGTTAGTTGAGACTGCTGTTCTTCCCATGGGGTCACCAGCTCCTCAGCCTCTTTCAGCTTTTCCCCAATTCAACCACAGGAGTCCTTGGCTTCCCTCCATTGGTTACAAATAACTTTTTAAGTTAGCACTTTTTTTTTTAAAATCCCAAATCAAATGGTCAGCACTGAAATTACACATACAGGTACCACTATAGAGCCTAAATGACTTATATTTAAAATAAACACACACACACACACACACACACACACACACACACACACACACACATACACAGACAGAGAGAGAGAGAGAGAGAGAGAGAGAGAGAGAGAGAGAG
>NW_021604622.1:22440552-22443382 GCF_004785775.1 Grammomys surdaster
AGAGAGAGAGAGAGAGAGAGAGAGAGAGAGAGAGAGAGAGAGAGAGAATGATCTATGCTTGTCTTCTACAATTTATGACTGAAAATTCACAGGTTTTGTATCATATCAGGGAGGTTTATACCATCAAGTTACATAAGTTGCAAAAATTCCTTCTTTTATACACAATGGCAGGTATCTTAAAACACAGACTATGAGAATGTTATAGATTAAATACTTTACACAGACATAGAAGCACTCCCTTCATCAGATATTTATGACATAATCTCATCAGCATTCTGCATTCAGCCCAGTGGGCAGGCTCTATATCCTCTTCTGTGGCATTGAGCAGTCTTGTTTTTAATATTACTGTCCCCAAGGTGCATTTGGTTATAAAGCAAACTCTTCCCTATCTCCAAGCAATTGCATTAAAAAACCCAACCAATTAATAATTCACAAGACACATGTATTATCTCAGTGGTTTAAGCAGATAGTATTCTTAGAGAATTTAAAAGACATTTACCTTGAAATTCAACCATATCTCAATTTGTCTGTAAAGTAATACTGATTATCTTGTGCTTTCAAGGACATTTGTCAGGAACTCCACATTGCCTTTCTCTAATTCATTGAGATTCAATACCTCTAAGAAAAAGTTCTTATCCTGCTCTTGCTATTTCACTGTGTGGAAAGATTTTTATAGTTAGGCACTAGATTTTTTTTTTTTTACATACTTCTCCTTGTGCATGTATACCTCCATAGAAGATGGACAGGAAGTCACCAGAGGCCTCTGAAACATGATAGACTTTTGTCACTTCTCTTGGTTTTCCTACACAGTTAAAAGATTGAGTCATGTCACATTATTGAAGACTACTCGTGTTAAGATGCTGAGAAAATAGGAACTGATTTACAAACACTCTTCCCACAGGCTAACATTTGGTGTGCTGAGTGGGCTGCTGGGGACCAAATTACCTCATGATCCTTGACCGTTGAGGGGGTAGCCAGCTACAATATGGTTGGATCTGAGGCCTGCTTTTTAGGGTAAGATAAACCTATACCCGATATTATTGTAAGCCCAGTTAGGCACTCATATCTAGGGAATTCAGAGTTAAGGCAAGATAGCTTTTTACTATGATTGAACTAAAGTGACAGCATCTAACTCTCTCCTAGATATCTATGTTTGTACACATAGACAAAATTTGCTCACAGCATAATCAAAGAAGCAAGTCCTTACAAAGAACTGTGGCAAATACAGTCATGGTCGCCCTAAATGTAAAGAGTAAATGACTGTTGGGACTCAGTTTTTTGTTTGTTTGTTTTGTTTTTCCAAATATGCTCTTTTTTCCTTTAGTATTATTATTTTCTTATTCACTCTACATCACACTCTCTGCCCCCTCTCAGACACCCCACCCCACAATCCTTCCCACATCTTCATGTAGGACTCAGTCTACATGACATTGGTACTTCATCCTCTAAGTCTTGGGGCAGATTGTGGAAGATGGGGCAGAAAAGATATATACACCAAAAGATTAGATGTAGGCCTATAGTATACCCTTCTCTAGAGTTAATAAATGTATTGCAAGCATTAACCCACTATAGTCATGGTTAATTGCACTGGGATTACATAAAGTCTAGGCCTATCAAAGATCAATCAAGAATGGTGGAGGGGCGCAGACAGTCTAGTCGTTAACACTAAACTGTTGACTATTGGTGGATTAAGGGATAAGAGTTACTGTATTTAGTCACATCCCCACTGTTCAACTCAGCAGACTTCAGTGGATACATCCAAGCTCACACAGGCAACTCTTGTTAAATACCCACACTGAAATGAATAGACATAAACACAAAGCGAGATTCATGGGAAAGGGAGAGATTATGTAGGAATGGTATGGGTGGAGGGTGTAAAGTGTTCAGTGTGAATGGAGGAATATGGAATTAAGAAGCATTAATAAAGTATGTAGGTAAAGTGCTCAGATAAATAGATTATAATTGTGGGAAAAGGCAAAATGATTTTGGCAATTACACCTTGGCTAGTATATTAAAGTGATATTAATATACAATTTGAACAGGCTTGCATAATAACAATTTGAACAGGTTTACATTATTATTGATTCATTAATGTAGGAGAAAAACTAGGATGAGTTTTTTCATGTTTCTTTAATAACTGAATTATAATTATACTACTCGCTATTTACATGTGTGTATTTAGGATTCTTATTTGAACTGTCTTCACTTTCGGCAATACATACAGCATTTTTACAGGGAGAAATGTAACTGCTCTATTTCGGTTCTGTGTTTAAGCATGTTTTATGTTACAAAAGAGGTAGGAAATAAGTGAGTTACATTTAAAATATCATCAGGTTAGAGGTCGTGGAAAATCTGATAACAGACCAGGAAGCAAAAGAGCCTCATGGCTCAGTTTCCAGAAATAATGTCTCATATGTCTCATGATTTTCTTTCCTTCCTTCCTTCCTTCCTTCCTTCCTTCCTTCCTTCCTTCCTCCCTCCCTCCCTCCCTTCCTTCCTTCCTTTCTTTCTCTTTCTTCCTTCCTTCATCTTTCTTTCTTTCTTTCTTTCTTTCTTTCTTTCTTTCTTTCTTTCTTTCTTTCTTTCATTGGATATTTTATTTACATTTCAAATGTACTTCCCTTTCCTGGTTTTTCCCTCTGGAAGCCCCCATCCCATCCCCCCTTTCCCTGCTTCTATGAGGGTATTCCCCCACTCATCCACTCCTGCCTCCCCACCCTGGCATTCCCCTACACTGGGGCAAGGACCAAGGGCCTCTCCTACAACTCTTTCTTTTCTTTCTTTCTTTCTTTCTTTCTTTCTTTCTTTCTTTCTTTCTTTCTTTCTTTCT
>NW_021604622.1:22443392-22448423 GCF_004785775.1 Grammomys surdaster
TCTTTCTTTCTTTCTTTCTTTCTTTCTTTCTTTCTTTCTTTCTTTCTGTCTCTCTCTCTCTCCCTCTCTCCCTCCCTCCCTCTAATCCTTCCTTCCTTTCTTCCTTCCTTCCTTCCTTCCTTCCTTCCTTCCTTCCTTCCTCCTTCCTTCCTTCCTTCTCTTCCCTTCTGTCTTTCATTTTTTCTTTTCTTTTCTTTTCTTTCTTTTCTTTTCTTTTCTTTTCTTTTCTTACTTAGAGGGTGAGTGCTCACTTGTAGGAGCCTCAGCCAACTCTCTGCCTCCAGGGCCACAAATACGCTCTCTGTGCACCTCTGTACCTGCACATTATCTCTGTGGACGTCTGTCCCTTCTCCGTCTCTTTCCTCAGAAGACACCAGTGATATTGAAATAAGCACCTGCCTAATTCCAGAAGCACACGTGTCTGACACCTCATCATGTCTATAATACCCTATTCCTTAGTAATGTCACATTATTTCAAATGACTGAAGGACCTAACACATCTGTTGGGGGAAGTAAGTCAACATGGAATATGTTGTAATGCAAAGGAGAGTGATATCACTGGGACAAAATGATGAAAAGGTACTTTGCTCATTGAGTAAAGAGACACCTAGGGAAATGTAGGATGGAAGTTACCAGCCATGATAATAAGTTTGAAACTCCATCACATAAACTTTCTTGCTTAGGAACTGTCTATTCTACCTCTGGAGCCCTTCAAGTTTCTCTTTACTGGTGTCCTATTATCACGGAAATTCTTATTATAAGTCTGTGAATACATATTTCAGGGAAAACGTTCTATATAGGTCAGTAGGAAAATGAAAAGGTGTCATAGCAATAAACTCATAAATAGAATGCCAAGATAATGGGTATTGGCCTAAACATAAACATCTGAACATACCTCTCTATGCATATGCATATATATGCATAATTTATACAGTTTAAAATTTTTATGTATTATGTCATTTACAAAGTACTGTCGAAATATGTAAACATGCAATAAATAATTAAACTGTACTGATAAATTCGTTTGAATGTTAATCTTCTACCATGCTCTCAACATTATTATTAGCTCAGATTCTCATTATTTTGAAGTGAATACTTTAATTTGTAAGAATTATGTCCCTAGTATACATAAAACCATTCTACATCAATTTTAGCATTTTGATTTACCTTAAAACATGACATTTTAAATATCTGAAAAAGCCAAAACCGTGATAAATGAACTCTCTGGGTGAATCTGAATTTTCCTTCCTTGAGTTAAAGCTTTCCCAGTGAAATTACTCCTCAGAGCCAAGTGCTGGGAGATGCAGACACAACAAATGTAGAATTCTAATAAAGTGCTACTTGGGATGTGAGGGCCATGTGTGCTTCATGCATCAAGGGTTTTTAGCATAGGCAGCTGAGAGCACTTTCTTTTGGTGAAAATACTCTGAATTGTTTAATAAGCCCTGAAAAATAGAATGTTCAGTGTTTCCTCTCACCTCTATGTGCAATTTTTCTCAAACAGATGTGAAAGTTGTGGATGTCTATTTATAGAATATATTCATAGTATAAGATTATTGTGACTTTTACCTGTGTGTTGACAGGCATTTTAGGAAATGGGAAACACCCAGAAAAGCACAATATGTAAATGACCTGCCACAGCCTTGCCTTGTGTTGTCCATTGTTAATCATTTCAGTTCCTTGCTTTCCTCTTGCCCCAAGTTTATCCTGACTTTACTGCTTTACCTGATGTCCTTCCTGCCAACCTCATCACTGTTGTAAAATCAGACAGTCATAATTATTGATGTACCTTTTCTCTGAAGTCTGTAATATAAAATAATTGTATTTACTTCAATCGCACTCTCTTCCTTTCCATTAACATTTTAAGCTGTTATGTCTCTGCTTGAACATGTCAACTCTTAAAATTCTCCAAAAGCAGGATGTGAAAAAAGAAAAAGAAAGAATACAGTTTCTCTTCCATACTGCCAAAGAACTATATTAAAGAACTAAATCATTTTCAGATCATCGAACTTTGAGTGTTAGGTGGCAACACCAGATTGCTTTTATGGAAGGAAACACTTTCCCTTTCTCATGCAACGAATGCTGTTTCATCTTTGCACAATTAGTCAGTCTCATTCTGTGGTACATCGATTTAAAAATCTTTAATTGCTTCTTGTTAAGAACAACTAAGAAGTAATAGCTTTTTTTTCTCTTTCTCTCATGTTTTCCTGTGCTACATCTAGCCCCGAATAATAATCCCTTACAAGAAAAAGCAGCCATTCTAAAACACACTATGTGTTAAAGATAGTGGCATTTTGTCAATGTAGATTAACTTAGTCCTAATGCAGGAAGTGAGGGGTAATGCTGGCTCAATGCAAACCGGGATGCTCTTTCTATTTAATATGACCAGCGAATATACTCTTTCTTTTCCACAGAACATACATTTTCACATTTGCACTTCTATTTGTTTAAAAAGGTCTTATTTTTAAAATTTATTATCAAATAAAGGAAATTGTGTTTCACTGTATGTTGTGTATGCCTCTTTCACAGTGTCTCCACTCAGTATAAAGGGGATGGATGTGCCTAAAATAAGTGAGTTCTACTTTCTCGTTGGCAGACTGGATGAAGAAAACAAAACAAAACATTCCTTTTGGTCCTTTCAAAAATACCATTTTCTTTCAATTTTGTGTTCCAATTTCTATGTAAATCTTTTCTTTAATGTTAGAAGGCCTTCATGCCAAGGCTTGTCCTGTCAGACTTGCAACCAAAGAGTATATAATATTGCTTTAATAATAAGACTCTTCCTTCTTTTGACTATAGTACATTTAGAATTTATGCACACATCCATTCTTTCAATCATTTTATATCACATCAATTAAGAAACAAAACCAACGTCATGGGTCGGTGTTGATGTCTATGACTAATGTTACTACAGAATATGAGAATGCGCCTGATCAGGGCAGCTGCCTGGGACCACGTGGATGTCCAATAGTAGTACATAACTGGCCTCACCCCTCCTTGGGTGTAGCATTCTGGAGAGATGGCCTATCTCTCATCAACAGCAGCGTTTGGAAGAGTAGGTCGTTCACCTCACTAGGGCAGCACAGTGGAGCTGGCTCTGCTGACAGGGATGTGGATGAGCCAGCCTTGAGGGTGTGAGAGCTGATCCTACTACTCGTCTGAAGTAGGATGGCCTGGGCACAGAGATGAGGGAACAGAAAGGTGAGGTAGACTGGGATGCATGATGTGAACCTGACAGACAATGAATAAAACGTTAAAAAAAAAGCAAAAAAAAAAAAAAAGAAAGAAACTATGATTTGGGACCCATTTACCCAACACTTCTTTGTGCTCCCTTAATTTCATGTACAGTCTGAATTTTGGAGCTAATTTTGCCCGTGATCACTCTAAAGTATCACTAAAAAGATGAACACAGAAAACAAATGAGTACAAGTGTCACACAGTGTCCTGGTCATCATGAATGGACTGTGAAGACAGAGTGGTTTGGAACTGCTTTGTGTTTTTGGTAGCCCTTAACTGCAATTAATCTTGATTAACCTATAGTGATATGTAGGGAATTTTAGTAATAGTTTTGAAAAAGCATAAAACATAAACAGAACATCTTTCAAGGCACTTCTACTACACACAAACAGAAGGCATGTTTCCATGTGTATTCTCTAATTGTTCACAATGTGAATTATTATTTAGGTCATGTGACTTAACCAACATGCTTATAAGATTTTCCAAAATCATTGAGCAAATATTGTTGCCTAATGTTTGAAGTCTGTTGTTGTTGCCAAATTCTTATTGGATTATTTGATCTCCTAGGGTTGAATTACTCTTACTAAGTTGGAAATTTGATTTTCCCAAGCTGGAATGTAATGCTAAAGGGATTTATAAACAGCTGTTGGCCCTTGGTCTGTGGAAGTCAAATAGAAGAAAGGTTTTAGATATTGAACAAATTTATTCACTTAGTGAAGTATTTTTTGCTTTTTATTAAGATATGTACACTTTGCTTCAAGGTAGAATCTGTAAAGGTTAAGTGCAGTCTGAATTTTGTGCATGAATTTTAATGAACTGAAGAAGGAAATTAATATATCTCCAATGTAGAGTACTTACATTGCACGATATTCTTCAAAACAAGAGTAACTTCATGTTGGCTCAAATTTATCAAGTTCCCACAGGGCTTAATGCATTCTGTTAGTTGTTAGATAAAGCAAAGAGAAATACTGTTTAAACTTAATCCTAAAGTTATGAACTTAAATTAAGAGGTCATGTATCATTTTAAACCTGAAAAATATCAATGATATGTTTATAATCAAACTCATAAGTGAAGTACCTTCATAAATATTAAAATCTGTTGAATATTCATTACTACTAAAAGAGGAACACATAGCTTATATCAATTATATGTTTTATATTAATTATTGTATCTGTTATAGTTAGGAATATTATTGATCTAAACTACCCTGAGTGGGGGAGAGTTTATTTGTCTTACACTTCAACAGCACTGTTCATTATCAACGACAGTCACTACAGCAACTCAAGGGCAGGCACATGAAGGCAGGGGCTAATGCAGAGGCCATGCAGGAGCATTACTCATTGATTTTTTTATATATGGCTTGCCCAGGCTGCTTTTTTATAGAACCCAGGATCAGCTGGCCATGGCTAGCACTGCTCACAGTACCCAACCCTATCAATCACCAATTAAGAAGCTTTCTAGAGGCTTGCCTATTGCTCTATATAATATGAAGGCACTTCCCCAATTAAGGCACCTTCCTCTGTGGTTACTTTCCCTTGTGTCAAGTAACACAAAACTAGCCAGCATAATATCCTAAGTTAGTTACTTCAGAAAATGGGCATTGAGCCCTTCCGCCCCTGCCTGGTCCTTTGAGCTGGGGCAGACAGAGAATCGGTCTGCTCCTGTCCTGTGGAGATACTGAATTCTGAGTCATCCTAGAAGAGCCACTGCACTCAGAGCAGCCGGTAAGAACTCCATCTCACTCCTTAAGCCCCAGAGATACATCTGGGAGCCAGGGACATTCAGGACACAGC
>NW_021604622.1:22448433-22466009 GCF_004785775.1 Grammomys surdaster
TAAGCCCCAGAGATACATCTGGGAGCCAGGGACATTCAGGACACAGCAGCTACCCAAACCCCGCCCCTCCAGAATTCCACTTCCCTTCGGCCCCTGCCTGGTCCTTTGGGCTGGGGCAGACACAGAGTCGGTCTGCTCCTGTCCTGTGGAGATACTGAATCCTGAGTCATCGAGGAGCTACTGCACTCAGAGCAGAAGGATTTCCAGATCCAAGAGGTGGCTTGAGTCCCAGGAGTTCTTCCACCCAGGAGATTAGGAGCATAAGACCACAGAGACATCTGGACTCTGAGGAGCTCTGCAACAAGCAAGAAAACTGGAAATACAGACTCCAGTCTTACACAGTGAGGGCAGGTAACACTAGAGTTAACCAGATGGCGAAAGGCAAGAAGAGCAAGAACATAAGCAACAGAAACCAAAGTTTCTTGGCATCATCAGTACCCAGTTCTCCCAATATAGCAAGCCCTGAACACCCCATCACACCTGAAAAGCAGGATTCAGAATTAAAATCACTTCTCATGATGATGATAGAGGATTATAAGAAGGAATTAAGTAACTCCCTTAAAGAAATACAGGAGAGTACAAGTAAACAGATAGAAGCCCTTAAAGAGGAATCACAGAAATCCCTTAAAGAAATGCAAGAAAACACAAAGAAGGAATTAAACAAAAATATTCAGGATCTGAAACTGGAAATAGAAACAATAAAGAATGTTCAAAGGGAGACAATCATGGAGATAGAAAACCTAAGAAAGAGATCAGGAGTCATAGACACAAGCATCACCAACCGAATACAAGGGATAGAAGAGAGAATCTCAAATGCAGAAGATATGGTGGAAAATATTGACACACGTGACAAAGAAAATGCAAAATGCAAAAAACTCCTAACTCAAAACATCCAGGAAATCCCTGACACAATGAGAAGACCAAATCTAAGGATAATAGGTATAGATGAGAATGAAGATTCCCAACTTAAAGGGCCAGTAAATATTTTCAACAAAGTTATTGAGGAAAACTTCCCTAACCTAAAGAACAAGATGCCCATAAACATAAAAGAAGCCTACAGAACACCAAATAGACTAGACCAGAAAAGAAATACCTCCTGTCACATAATAATCAAAACATCAGATGCACAAAACAAAGAAAAAATACTAAAAGCAGTAAGGGAAAAAGGTCAAGTAACATATGAAAGCAGACCTATAAGAATTACACCGGACTTCTCACCAGAGACTATAAAAGCCAGAAGAGCCTGGACTGACATCATACAGACCCTAAGAGAACACAATTGCCAGCCCAGATTACTATACCCAGCAAAACTCTCAATCACTATAGATGGTGAAACCAAGATATTCCATGACAAAACCAAATTTGCACAGTATCTTCTCATAAACCCAGCACTTCAAAGGATAATTGATGGAAAATGCCAACACAAGGAGGGAAACTACAACCTAGAAAAAGCAAGGAAGTAATCTTCCAACAACCTCAAAGAAGATAACTATACAAACATAATTCTACCTCTAATAACAAAAATAACAGGAAGCCACAATATTTTTTTCTTAATATCTCTTAACATCAATGGTCTCAATTCCCCAATAAAAAGATGCAGACTATCAGACTGGATACACAAACAAGACCCAGAATTTTGCTGCATACAGGAAACACACCTCAGTAACAAAGACAGACACTACCTTAGAGTAAAAGGGTGGAAAACAATTTTCCAAGCCAATGGTCCCAGAAAACAAGCTGGAGTAGCCATTCTAATATCAAATAAAATCGACTTTCATCCAAAATTAATCAAGAAAGATAAGGAAGGACACTTCATACTCATCAAAGGAAAAATCTACCAAGGTGAACTCTCAATTCTGAACATCTATGCTCCAAATGCAAGGGCACCTACATACATAAAAGAAACTTTACTAAAGCTCAAAACACACATTACACCTCACACAATAATAGTGGGGGATTTCAACACCCCATTCTCAGCAATGGACAGATCATGGAAACAGAAACTAAACCGAGACACTTTGACATTAGCAGAAGTTATGAAACAAATGGTCTTAACAGACATCTATAGAACATTTCATCCTACAACAAAAGAATATACCTTTTTCTCAGCACCTCATGGCACCTTCTCCAAAATAGACCATATAATTGGTCACAAAACAACCCTCTACAGATACAAAAAGATTGAAATAATCCCTTGCATCTCACACCATGGACTAAGACTGGTCTTTAATAATGACAAAACCAATGGAAAACCCACGTGCACATGGAAACTGAACAACTCTCTACTCAATGATGACTTGGTCAAGGAAGAAATAAAGAAAGAAATTAAAGACTTTTTAGAATTCAATGAAAATGAGGACACATCATACCAAAACTTGTGGGACTCCATGAAGGCAGTGCTAAGAGGAAAACTCATAGCTCTAAGTGCCTACAAAAAGAAACTGGAAAGAGCACACACTAACAACCTGACTGCACAAGTAAAAGCTCTAGAACAAAAAGAAGCAAATACACCCAGGAGGAGTAGAAGGCAGGAAATAATCAAACTCAGGGCTGAAATCAACCAAATAGAAACAGAAAGAACAATACAAAATATCAATAAAACCAGGAGCTGGTTCTTTGAGAAAATCAACAAGGTAGATAAACCGTTAGCCAGATTAACCAGAGGGCACAGAGACAGTATCCAAATTCATAAAATCAGAACTGAAAATGGAGACATAACAACAGAAACTGAAGAAATTAAAAAAATCATCAGATCCTACTACAAAGGCCTATACTCAACAAAACTGGAAAACTTGGATGAAATGAACAATTTCCTAGACAAATACCAGGTATCAAAGTTAAACCAGGAGCAGATAAACCATCTAAATAGTCCCATAACCCCTCAGGAAATAGCAGCAGTCATTAAAAGGCTCCCCACTAAGAAAACCCCAGGACCAGATGGTTTTAGTGCTGAATTCTATCAGACCTTCAAGGAAGACCTAATACCAATTCTCTTCAAACTATTCCACAAAATAGAAACAGAAGGAACACTACACAATTCATTCTATGAAGCTACAATTACACTCATACCCAAACCCCACAAGGACCCGACAAAGAAAGAGTACTTCAGACCAATCTCCCTTATGAACATCAATGCAAAAATACTCAATAAAATTCTAGCAAACTGAATCCAAGAACACATCAAAACAATCATCCATCATGATCAAGTAGGAATGCAGGGATGGTTCAATATTCGGAAATCCATCAATGTAATCCACTATATAAACAAACTTAAAGAAAAAAACCACATGACCATCTCACTAGATGCTGAGAAAGCATTTGACAAAATTCAACATCCCTTCATGATAAAAGTCTTGGAAAGATCAGGAATTCAAGGCCCCTACCTAAACATAGTAAAAGCAATTTACAGCAAACCAGTAGCCAACATCAAGCTAAATGGAGAGAAACTTGAAGCAATCCCACTAAGATCAGGGACTAGACAAGGTTGCCCACTCTCCCCCTACCTATTCAATATAGTACTGGAAGTCTTAGCCAGAGCAATTAGACAGCAAAAAGAAGTCAAAGGGATACAAATAGGAAAGGAAGAAGTCAAAATATCACTATTTGCAGATGATATGATAGTATACTTAACTGACCCCAAAACTTCCACCAGAGGACTCCTAAACCTGGTAAACAACTTCAGCAAAGTGGCTGGTTATAAAATCAACTCAAACAAATCAGTAGCCTTCCTCTACATGAAAGATAAACAGACTGAAAAAGAAATTAGGGAAATGACGCCCTTCACAATAGTTGCAAATAATATAAAATACCTTGGTGTGAATCTAATCAAGCAAGTGAAAGACCTGTATGACAAGAACTTCAAGTCCCCGAAGAAAGAAATTGAAGAAGATCTCAGAAGATGGAAAGATATCCCATGCTCATGGACTGGCAGGATTAATATAATAAAAATGGCCATCTTGCCAAAAGCAATCTACAGATTCAATGCAATCCCCATTAAAATCCCAATTCAATTCTTCACAGAGTTAGACAAGGAAATTCTCAAATTCATATGGAATAACAAAAAACCCAGGATAGCGAACACTATTCTCAACAATAAAAGAACTTCTGGAGGAATCACCATCCCTGACCTCAAGCTGTACTACAGAGCAATAGTGATAAAAACTACCTGGTATTGGTACAGAGACAGGCAGGAAGATCAATGGAATAGAATTGAAGACCTAGAAATGAACCCACACACCTATGGTCACTTGATCTTTGACAAAGGAGCTAAAACTGTCCAGTGGAAAAAGGACAGCAACAAATGGTGCTGGTTCAACTGGAGGACAACATGTAGAAGAATGAAAATTGATCCATTCTTATCCCCTTGTACAAAGCTCAAGTCTAAGTGGATAAAGGACCTCCACATAAAACCAGATACACTGAAACTAATAGAAGAGAAGGTGGGGAAGAGCCTCGAATACTTGGGCACAGGGGAAAAGTTCTTGAACAGAACTCCAATGGCATATGCTCTAAGATCAAGAATTGACAAATGGTACTTCATAAAATTGCAAAGTTTCTGTAAGGCATAGGACACTGTCAATAGGACAAAATGACAACCAACAAATTGTTAAAAGATCTTTACCAATCCTTCATCTGATAGAAGGCTAATATCAAACATATACAAAGAACTCAAGAAATTAGACTCCAGACAACCAAATTACCCTATTAAAAAATGGAGTATAGAGCTTAACAAAGAATTTTCAAGGGAAGAAACTCGAATGGCCAAGAAGCACCTAAAGAAATGTTCAGCATCCTTAGTTGTCAGGGAAATGCAAATCAAAACAACCCTGAGATTCCATCTCACACCAGTCAGAATGGCTAAGATTAAAAACTCAGGTGATAGTAGATGCTGGAGAGGGTGTGGAGAAAGAGGAACACTCCTCCATTGTTGGTGGGACTGCAAGATGGTGCAACCACTTTGGAAATCAGTGTGGCGGTTCCTCAGAAAATTGGACATAGCATTACCTGAGGATCCAGCTATACCACTCCTAGGCATATACCCAGAAGATGCTCAAACATATAACAAGGACATATGCTCAACTATGTTCATAGCAGCATTATTTATAATAACCAGGAGCTGGAAAGAACCCAGATGTCCTTCAACTGAGGAATGGATTCAAAAAATGTGGTATATTTACACAATGGAGTATTACTCAGCTATTAAAAACAATGAATTCGAGAGGTTCCTAGGTAAATGGATGGAACTAGAAATTATCATCCTGAGTGAGGTACGCCAATCACAAAAGAACACACATGGTATTCACTCACTGATTATTGGATATTAGCCCAGAACCTTGAAATGCCCAAGATGCAACTCACAGGCCACATGAAGCTCATGAAGAAGGAAGACCAAGTTGGGGTGATTCGGTCCTTCTTAGAAGGAGCAACAAAATACTCAAGGGAGCAAATATGGAGACAAAGTGAGGGACAGAAACTGAAGGAGGGGCCGTCTGAAGACCACTCCACCTGAGTATCTATCCCATGTGCAGTCACCAAAGTAGATGCTGATGTGGAAGTCAGGAAGTGCATGCTGATAAGAGCCTGATATGGATGTCTCCTCAGATGTCTTCAAGAGTCTGACATATTCAGAGGCAGATGCTCACAATTAGCCATTGAACTGATAATGGGGTTCTCAATGGAGGAGTTAGAGTGAAGACTGAAGGAGCTGAAAGGATTTGGGGCACCATGAGGAGAGCAACAATACCAACCAACCACAGCTCCCAGGGTCTAAAACACCAGCCTGGGAGCACTTAGGGAGGGATCCAGTGCTTTAGCTGAATATGTGAGAGTGGAGGGCCCTGCTGGGCATAGGTGGAAGAAGAGAACCTTGACCTCATGAAGGCTTGACGCCCCAGGGGATGGGAATTTTGAGGGTGGGGAGGTGGGAGTGGGGGGGGGTAGATAGAGGTTACATCCACAGAGAAGAAGGAGGAGGGGTGAGGGGATTGGGGGTTTCTGGTTGGATGGGGGATGGGGTAAGGGGACAACATATGAAATGTAAATAAAATATCCAATAACAAAAATAAAAAAAATAAAAAAATAAAACAAAACAACAAAAAAAGAAAATGGGGATTGAACCATAAAATATGCACTTAATGTTTACGTAGAACTAAAGGAATCATTAGGCTTAAATCATTTTAACATATAGTAACTCGAGGAACAAATTTGTATATAATGTAAGGAAATCTCTTGTGATAAATCATTCCCAGATAACTTGACTGGTAAGAATATTCTGTCTTGTATCTAACCTTCTGAATTTGATAGTGTTTTAATTATATTATTTCCTATTTGGATTTTGAACTACTTCAAACAAAATAGACGACATACACATTGATCAAAGAATTTATTTTTCATTATTGAAAAGGCTGAGTAGAAAATATGCCTTGTGAAGAAACTTGAAATCAGCAATTAGTGACCTCCCTCATTGTTGACAGAGACTTCAGTAGAGCTATGAGAGTTATGTGAAAATGAACCCTACAGCCATGTTGAATAATTTTGCACAAAATCACATGTGCATATAAATAAAAGGAAGAAAGGAGAGAAAAGAAGAAATGAAAGAAGGAGGGAAAGAGACGGGCGTAGCAGTTAGAGAAGACTCAATATTATTTTGGGAGATAGTGATCTATAAAAATGGGACATAAGTTACTTTAAGAAAGGAAGTCCAAAATTGATTCATTTGTACAGATAGCTTCACAGAAGCAATCCTGAGTCAGATGTGCTACAGACTATATCTCACTGATCTGGACTAAATAAAATATAAAGTTGGTAAGCAAATTATTGGAGTGAGGGTCTTCTAAGTGTGTAAGTTCTCACTTCATTGCTGAGCTAAATAGCCCTCCACCTTTATACATCTCCACAGGTGGTGTGGTTCTTGACATTCAAGGAACTCACTATTTTCAGATGCTTTGCTTACCTTGATCTAGCACTGAAAATCAGCCAACTTGAGATTATATTTCTATTTTCAATTATTACATCACTCATTCTTTCTTGTATACTGTATTTGTATTTAAATACTGAATATTTAAGTTTGTATCTAAATAAACTGTAAAAATGCATTTTATTTTGATTATTTTCCTGTATTGAAAATATTTTTTCTACATAATATATTTGAGTCATAGCTTCCACTCCATCTAGTTCTCTAAATTCTTCCCTCTCCCATCCAGATCCAGAGACTTTCTGTCTCTCATTAGAAAGCAGATGAGCTTCTAAGAAAGAACAATAGAATATGATGAGAAGAATCCAAACTAAAACATTGTGATAGAGGCAAAATGAAAGAAAAGATCTCACAAAAAGGCATAAGAAACAGATATAGACACAGAGACTCATTTCTTCATCCACTCAGGAATCCCATAAGCACAGAAAAATATAAGCCATAATGCATATACAAAGGTCCTGTAAGTTAAAAGCCAATATGTATATTCATACATATACACATACACACACACACACACACACACACACACACATATACATATATACATATGTGAATATAAATGAATATGTATTTGCTAAGAATTAGATAAATTTTTAACAAAAGAAAAAGCTGATACACCATTATGTACAAATATTGTTCCCTGGTCATGGTGTCTCTTTACAGCAATGAAAACTCTAAGACAGAATTTGGTACCAGGGATAGATATTGTTGTAATAGTCCGGACCATGCTCTTGTTTGGAGGAATTTCAAAGATGCCACTGAGTTCATTTTCTTTTGGTCATATACTATCATCTGTGTAGTCTACTCTGAAGAGTAGTTTGTGTTTCCAGTGAGACTTTCTTGAAGACCTATGCTTCATATGCACATGGATATCAATTGGAGATAGTTTTCATGATACGACTGTGGTATGAATTTTGAGGGCTCTAAAGGATGAACGAAGATTGAGCACAATTGAATGTTTGACAGATGAGCCACAGGGTAGCAAGTGGACATGAGGCCCTGATATAGAAGTCCATCTGCACAATAGCCTTATTCTCCATTAACTTACTCAGTAGATGTTACACGGAGCATAGCTAAATCCAATCAGTGTAGGGATTGGCTGTCTTTGTTGATATTGTTTTGGTATTGTTTGTTTGTTGATTGTTTTTTTAATTGTGGGTGTGATTACGTAAGCCAGGCCAAAAACTCTGTTTAGCTCAAACTGGCATTAAATTTTTATCCACCTGATTAAACCACTTAATATTGGAGTAAAGCACACAGTACCATATCCAATTTCACTGGAAATCTTCTCAATGTAATGAGCTATTTCCTACTTATAAATGTTTCTGGAACAGAGAGTTCATCCTCTCCCTGTGTTTTCTGACCCTAACTTTAAATTCTCATTCAATATTTCTCTTATACTAATAACATTAGTTAATTCTTAGTTTTTATAATAGGTGAATTGGTAACATTTTTGTTAAGCATTCAGAATAAGAATCCCTATTAACAAGTGGCAAATAGAATGTTTGCATAAGTCACACTGGGCTTGGAATCCAAGCTGTTTATTTCCCTAATTTTTACACGTGTGTTGAAAATTAATGATAACAAATGCACCAGGGTGGCTGTTATGGAAAGTAGAGCAAGGTTAGCACACAATGTCTTCCCAAACAATAAATTTAAGCAGCATTTCACTTCTAAGAGAATTTCAGTTTTTCACTCATTAAATATTTGGAAGATGCAGAGACAGTAATTGTTATGTTACTAATCAGATAATATATCTGATAACTCATAAAGACTGGATGGGTTACATGTATCAATTACGTGCAGGTTTTAATTTTGAATATTAGTTTACATATTATATCTTTAGACTACATTTTTAAAAAGCTTCTTCATGCATAGGTGTGTTTTCCTATAAATGTTGTAAGAAAGTACAAAAGAGACATTTTCTGTAGCCTAGTAGGCACAGACCTACATCACATTTCCTTATCCCAAGGACAAACCAACCCTCTAACTTTTAATAGATTTTATTTTGAGATACTTTATATCAGGTTACATATGATTTTAATTGGTTATCATATTATTATTCTGTTGGAATTGGTGATAATATTAGAAAATATACACATTTCAGTAAGATTTTTGTGTTGGTTTGAATAGATTTGGCCCCCTGTAGCTTCATATGTTTAAATGCTGGGTCACAGGAAGTAGTACTCTTAGGAGAAGTGACTTTATTGGGGAAGTTGTGGTCTGGTTGAAAGAAGTTTATCATTATGTAAGTGAGCTTTGAGTTCCCTATGCTCAACCTCTGACTAGTGGGGGATTTTAATCACCTTCTGGCTTCCTGTGGAAGATAGTTTCCATCTGCCTGCCTTTGGATCAAGATGTAGAATTCTCACCCATTCCAACACTATGTCTGCCTAGATGCTGCCATATTTTCCACTATGATGGTAATGGACTAAACTTCTGAAACTGTAAGCCCCAATTAAATATTCTTTAAAGAGTTGCCTGATCATGGTGTCTCTTCACAGCAATGAAAATTCTACTTAGGACAGAAGTTGGTACCACAGATACAATAATCTGAACCGTGCTCTTATTTGGAGGAATGTAGGTTTTTGTATTTTAGATTAGGAAAGCAGAGTAATGCTTTAAATGGGGCTTAATGTGCCATTCTAGTAGGAACATGGAAGACAGTGGTGATGAGGTTGATTGCAACTGTGAATGCCTGGTTCAAGAGGTTTTGGTGGATAAGAATTTTAGTATCTGGCTGAGGGACATTTCTTGTGATATTTTGGTGCAGACTGTAGCTTCTTATTGCCCTTTTCTGAAGGGTCTAATGTGAAATCTTTTAGAGGAATTCCAAAGCAGCCTAGCATAGACTTTGTACTGTGGTTTACTCTTATGAAGATACTTTTGATCAGATGTAGCAAATTGAGAAAAGAAAAATACAAAATATATGATGCAAAGATTAAAGGTGAATCAGGAAGTAGAATGGAGCTAATCCCTGTGTTAAATAGTATTAAAGCAAGATCCAATCCAGCCTAGTTTATTGTTTACATGTTTGCAGTTGAACAAGGGATAGTTTTATCATTGTAGGCATTATTATGACCAGGCTTTTCTTCTCATTTGAACATAAGGATATATGATTGAATATCAAATTGACAATGTATGGATTCTGAAGGCTGTATCTGAAATGAACTACATATCCAAAAATGGAAGGCACACTTTTCATTCAGGTTTTGAGGCTGGAAGACACAGGATATTGATCCAGATCTTGTGGCATAGTGGCCATGCTTATAAAGATCTAGTTAATAGGAATTTTTAAAACTGCATAGTTCTAGGCATGGTGGTACAATCCTTTAATGCTAGCACTCAGGAGACAGAGGCATGAAAATCACTGAGTTCAAATTTAGTCCTAGAGAGCAAGTTCAAGGAAAGACAAGCTTAGGCAGTAAAGGAAATCTTGACTGTCTTTGGATCAAGATGTAGAATCCTCACCTCCTCCAATACCAGCCTGGGTGCTGCCATACTTTGCACCATGATGTTAATAGATGAAACATCTGAAGCTGTAGGCTGTCCCAAATAAATATTTTCCTTTTTAAGATTTGCCTTGGTCATGGTGTCTCTCCATGGGAATGGAATCCCTAAGACAACCTTATACTTCAGAAGATCTGAAAAAAAAATATGTCTATGAGTCATGGATAATGTTTAGGTGCTAAACTGCTAATATCTACAAAAAATTTAAGAAGAATTACATACATTCTGTCACTATCCAAGGAGGCATACTTTTTCAATGGGATTCAGAGAGGAAGGATTCTCATTTGAGTTGAAATCACAGGAGGATGGTAGCGATCTGGTTAGATGAAAATAAAAACCTGGAAGTCTCCACTTACAGCACGAGTAGAGTGGCAAAGCTGTGGCTAAAAGGTGTTGGTCGCTCTGCATCCGGTTATATTTGCAGCAAGAAAAACAATCAACTAACCCAAACAAAAGCAGTCTCGCTTTATCCACTCAGACAGATCATGTAAAACCCAGTGACTGATAACTCTTCCTTCAGATGATACAATTTGGCCTGCATTGCTATGAAGCAAGGTAAGCACAGCACTGTTCCTTCCTTCAGTAGATAGGCTATGGTACAGAGCTTCTATAAGCTCTGAAGAGAAAACAAACCAAAGTACAAGAGAGAGCAAGACTTGCGAGATACCTGTGTCACCTGCATCCCGTCCTTCATCTTTGCTCTTGGCATTATGAAAGCTCCATTTTGTAATTAAAAGAAATAAAAGGAAAATATAACCTTGTTTTCAGATAATCCTAAACACATATAGAAACTATTTTAAACCAGAAGACTCCTCCAAAATTCTATACAAATAGATTTTTTTACAAATACATATACAAATAAAGTTTACAAATACAAACAGACCATTTCTTTTTTCATTCTCATGAATTTTTATTTTTGTAGTACATTGAAACAAACTGTACAAATTAATAAGGGGATTTATCACCCTGTATTCAGCATAATTGTGGTTGTAATCAAGTCACATTATACAGATTGAAAATTGAATAATAACTATCACATTTTTCAACTCTTTACATTTTAGCCTTTAAAATAGTGTAAATGCAACATATTCTTATTTTGTAAAATCTAAATATTTTTTATCCATAATTCCATCCACCTGACACTCAAATAGGATGAGTCTCAACCGGTCATATTTAGGATACCATCAAGGTTATCTTCTTCCTAGCTAACAGGTGTTTTGTTTTGTTGCCTGATTTTGTTTTGGTTGCCAGAGGATGCCCACACATATGAATTTGTACCCTTATCCCCATCTTTATAAAACACAATAACCACTTTACTCCACCCTAAGTAAAACCACGATGAGACTAGCTTTCCTGCTCCACTCTGTCCTATTAAAAACCCTGATGATTATACTGAGTCTGCTAACATAGTCCAGAGTGATCCCACTGCAAGGTTCGTTGATCAGCAACTTACTTTTGGCAATTCAAATAGAGTTTTTCTGTTTGGAAAACTTAGAAGGAAAATAACTGAGCTGTTTGTGCTATTAGTCACTCTGCTTTAAGAAAATGCTACAAATGTTCAGTTAATGCTGGAGGCTACTAGATAGTTGGCTGGGCAATCAACAGTCTGGCAAACACAAGATTAAAAAGAGGTCGAACACCAGTTTCAGAAACAAATTGTAAATGATCCTGAAGGTCAAGAGGGCATTCTCATCTTGTGTGCATAATTAGGGTGGTGTTTGGTTAAGATTGTGTTCTCCATAGCTCAAGTTCCAAGTATTGAACCCACTGCAATACGGGTTTCACCAGAGAAGCTTCCTGATTAACACCGGATGGCTTCATGAATATCAGGGTCACAAGGAAAGATATAGGCAGTGTCTCCACACCCATTGCTCTAGCTATGAAGAAATGCATGACACATATCTTTAGTAATGATGGATGATAAGTAGGAAATAAAAGACTGACAGCAACTTTCATTAAAAATATTTGCAAAACTATTGAATGGTGAATATGTAGGCACAATAAAACTGTGCCAGTTTTGGCAGTTTCTTGTAAAACTGGCATTAATTTTCTTACTAAGTATTTAGACTTAACTTGCTACAACCAGAGTCTCCACAGGGAAAAAAAAACTGTTTTGAAATATAGTAACTTATCTTCTAGCTGAACCCAGAATGAAGGGGTAGCTGATACACTGGCAAGTGTTAAGTGAATCATTCTATATTTAGAATGGTTTTTAGAATATAGAAAACAACCAACATTGAAAAGTATTTTGTCCACCAGATGCATGAATTGGATTTTTCCCCTTCGTTTAGATAATATAGTTGCAATGTACTCACTAATATAACGACACAGATCAATAAACTTAGATCAATGCTAACTGTATGAGATAGAACACTAGAAATATTTTTTTTTCTCAAGTTAAAAACTTCTTAGTGAAAATGTACAGGACAAGAAAGTGCTGTAATGTCTGCTTAAAGCCCATGAAAAGGACACTCGGCTCCTCCTTTCTATGTCCCCAGATGATGAAAAGCTGAAGGAGAAGGTATCCTTCGTGGTGGAAATCCTCTGTCCCAAACCACTGTCTTATGTATGAGCCCTCCTTCCCGCCCACAATGCTACCCCTGGTCCATGGAGACAAGACTAAAACAAGGAAGGAGGTCTTAAGTCTCTGCATTTTGTGACTGTTTTATTTGTTTTTTCTTTTTCTTAACATTTCCAACTCAGAGGAGGATTTCTCAGTTTTTCCAGGCCCCTACTCCCTGTTCACATATCTCTTTGCTTGACTGAATGATTGTAAACAAGCATAACCTTTTCTATGCAAATATACACAAACAAAACCAAAACAAATGCTAACGCGCGCACACACACACACACACACACACACACTCACAAGTCCCTGCCAGAGCTGTGAATGCTTCACAGTCTGATTCCTGCACTCATTTACCTTGTAAAACAGTTCATGGTCCAGGGATTCATGGAAAGGGAGAGGGTTGTGTGGTTGGACCCCTCCGATCTGACATTTTAAAGTTGTCCAATTTCTCATGTGTCTGATATAAACTCTCTATGAACACTGTAATGCATTATTCAATGTACCCTATACATCCTTGTTTTCATTTCCACTGCTTTTTTGTGTGTGACACTGGAAATAAATTCCAATGTTTAATTCCATGTCATCTTCCTTTC
The DNA here is from genome assembly GCF_004785775.1 of Grammomys surdaster. Lineage (NCBI taxonomy): Eukaryota > Metazoa > Chordata > Mammalia > Rodentia > Muridae > Grammomys > Grammomys surdaster. Next base: position 22,462,079 of record NW_021604622.1, read on the forward strand.
TTACTTGTTTTCTTCCTCTTCTTCTTTATTGAAACTGAACATATTTCTTTTCCTCAACATTGCTATGGCTATAGCAAAGTTAAACAGTGCAGAGAATTTCTGTATGCTTTGTGTACTTTTCCCAAAGATTCCATAACTGTACTATCCCATGCATTTGTTCTAATCTTTATACTTACACAGACACTGTTATCATCCAATGACGACAGTTTACACATAGGGTTCATTCCAGATCTACCCAGCCTCCATGGAAGGGTACAATGTGGTGTGTGCTACCCTGTAGCATTGAACAGAATAGATTTACTGCTGCAAAATCCCCATGTCTCACATGCTCAGACATCCTTCCAGGCATCAGTCCTTTTACGACATTCACAGTTTTGCTTTTGAGAGAAGGCTATGTAATTGGAAGGAGACATTGATAGCCATCTCAGACAGGTGCATTCCACACATTCACATGCATCTATGACCTCTTCCTTTTTATGAGGCTGGAAGGCTCATTGCTTTTCAGTGCTGAATAATATTACTTGGGCTCTAGCACAGTATATTTATCTGTTAGTGTAATGGAGACACGACCACTTCTTTCCTTTTAAGAGTGTTGAATAAAACTGTCATGAAATCCAGGTGTAGTGTTTTTGTATGAAAGTAAATTTTCACCCATCTAAATAAATACCAAAGAGTACAAGGTTTAGATCACATGGCAGTAATCTCTTTCAAAATCTGCAATATGTAGTTCCAAGTGATGGTACCATTTTGTGCTTCTAAAATATTTATTCTGCGGATGGAGATGTGGCTCAGTGGTTAACAACATTCTCTGCTCTTACAGAAGAATCAGTTTGGCTTCTCAGCGTCTACATCATGAATAACAAAGAACAATGACTACACGTCTAGTAGATCCCCCTCTTTTCTGACTCCCATGGACATCAGGCATGCACAATATACAAAAATATACTTGCTACCAGACAATCACACACACAAAATGAAAATAATGTTAAAAATTAGGTTTTGTGAGGGCTGGAGAGATGGCACAGCAATTAGAAGCACTAATTGCTCTTCCAGAGGTCCTGATTATAATTCACAGCACCACATGGTGGCTTATAACCATCTGTAACAGGATCCGATGCCCTCTTCTGGTGTGTCTGAAGACAACGACAGTATACTCATATACACAAAATAAATGTATCTTTAAAATGATTAGGTTTTGATATGAAATGTATTCCCTTTCATCTAAATCACTTGTCTTTTCATGACTGAAAAATTGCTGAAAGTGACATCACGTTATTATTATTTATGTGTACCGAGTAGATTGAAACATGACCATTTACTATTTAATAATTATGGAGTAAATAGCTTATTAACCCCTCTCACACACAAAATGGAAAGTTATGGTGCTTTAGTATTTCAAAGAATATAGACTGAAAAGGCCTTCTTATACAATAATACAGAATGAAAAATTCAATGTTTTATTTTAATAAAACCATCATGCATCATGTTTTAGCTAATATGGAGTTATATTTCAGAACCATGTCATTTGACACAGCTTACTAAAAGGATTTGGAATTTAAGGATATAAGTTTTAAGGGTTTGTGTCTAACCTAAGTGTAACAGATGTAGTATATGTTCATGACTGATTTGTGTTACTTCCTAAATAAATCTTGAATGGAAGTTTCCAAATAGAATATCCTTTGACAAGCACTTACTTTCTAAATATTTAGACCAAGAAAGGCAAAAGTCACATATTTTCTCTCATTTGTGGATGCTAGCTTGAAATGGTCACATATTTGGTTTTCATTTGGAATACTCACAGAGATCTGGTTACTATGGGAACATTACAGGGAGGCTTCCAAGGGAAGAAAGAGAGAATATAGTGTTATAAATGTTAAAGAAGAACAATAGAATAGAGGGTTAAACTTGAGTGGAGGGATGGGAAGGTAGGGTAGGGAACATAGTCCAGGGAAGGATACATAATAGTAAAGAATTAAACTACACACACACACACACACACAGAGACACACACACAGACACACACACACACACATACACACACACACACACACACACACCTGTATCTCCCTACTAAGCATCACAAGCTAACAGAGAGCTATTTTAATAATAAATTACTTATTAGTACTAGTAATTAGGAATTGCTCACTTCTGTTAGAGTTGTTAACGAGGAGGTCCCAAAGACTCCCAAACTTTGCAAACATTATATACTTTTCTCATTGTTCTTGATTATCCTCCAGAACTTCTCTGAACTATCGCTGAAGGTAGTGTATACATAAGTCACAGAATCTAGAAATATCAAGTTGGTACTGGCCTGGCATCCCCATCTCTCTGAGCTACCTTTCATGTGGTAGAAGATTCTGTGCAAACTAATGGAGAAGAAAAGTCATCATCCCATCGGTCTTACTCAGCTGTGAGCCCTGCAAGATATGGTAACAACTGTCATGACAAAACACTGGTGCAATAGTGGAATGAATGAACATAAGAGGAATAGCCAACCACTCTCTGATTGAATTTAAAGGCCACCTCATTAAACCCATACCTGACACTATTTCTGGTACAAAACCCTGTGGCTAGACATGTCATCTGCCCCTAGGAAGTTCCTACTGCTCTTCTGGTAATTGAATGCAGCAATCATCTGAAATCTAATGCCTTTTTGTTAATTATTATTATAGACATAGATCAATATACTCTCATCATATAAGCTTCTATTTGCAGAAGATGATAATTAACATGGAGCCTATAATTAATCAGGGCCCAGACAATAAAATACACCACAACTCTCAGCATTGAACTTGACATTTACATCATTCCCCAACTTCCCAGGCTCAGGGATCTTTCTTGAAGAGAAGGTAAAAGATGGTTGAGGGCTACAAGAAAAAAGTGTTTTCCAGACCCAAGAATATAGTGCCTATATGAGTTCAGAGGGGTTTTCATGGGATGCTCAAGATACATATAGTTTTAGGCCAGTCAAAATCCAAGCATGGAGAAGAGCAGTAGACATTAAGTCCCACTCTTACCTAAGAGTCATTGACAATCAACAGCTCTTAGGAAAAAGAAGAGTCAGTAATCTCTCTGAGAGTAACCCTTTGTAGGTGGACCACACCTCAATCAAAAGACCACACATCTATGACTGAGTAGCATAAATTATTAGCCTTGATGAATATTTTTAAAGATACAAATTTGAGTGGGGTAGCTTAGTGGGGCGGTCAATCTAGAAAGAATAATGGCACCAATATGGTCAAAATATAATGCATAAAATTCTGAAAAAATCAAGTAGAACAGAGAGAAAAAGATTTGCATGAAGATAAGAGAATATTTTACTTCTATAATTCTACATGAAGCATAGAGTATATTATATATTTTAATACAGAATCATAAAAGGTGTTGACTTTCTTTTTGAAATACTAAATCATTGTCTCCAGGGTATCATGGTTGAAATCTAGGTTAATATTCAAAATTACACTGACATGTCTTACAAATACATTAAAAACAGCTATTAACTACTCAAATTTGCAATTAAACATGTATTAATTTAGTTGCTGGAGTCTTATGCCATTGATCTATCAGGGACACCACTGAATATATTAGTAAACTATTGTTGGGTAGCAACCTGTGTGTCTAGCATTCTGGGAAATAAGAAAAAACACAGATCATTAACAATTATAAGGGGCTAACTAATAATATATCTCCCTACCAACACAGGGATAAGTGGCAGAATATGTTTTTCAACATTTCATTACCATTACTAATGTTCTGCCTACATTCTATTGATGTTTCATAGTTGTAAACAGAGTGGCTGGGAAAATTGCTTCCTCTGTGTACTGCACACTACTAGATAAAAGACCTACTTAAGTGGGAATTTGGCTAGCAGTTGTTGTCAGTGCAAGAAGAAGAAGAAGAAGAAGAAGAAGAAGAAGAAGAAGAAGAAGAA
>NW_021604622.1:22466019-22478981 GCF_004785775.1 Grammomys surdaster
AAGAAGAAGAAGAAGAAGAAGAAGAAGAAGAAGAAGAAGAAGAAGAAGAAGAAGAAGAAGAAACAGAAGTGGAGGAGGAAGAAGAGGAGGAGGAAGAGGAGGAGGAGGAAGAGGAGGAGAGAGAGGAGGAGGAAGGGGAGGAGGAGCTGTAAGATCCCAAAGGGCTGCTATGCCCTGGCTGAACCTTTCTGTATGCTGCTGTCTACTAAGTAACATTCTGCAGTTCCTCTAGGATCAAAACATCCTGACTAAGGCATGGTGCCCCAGGAAGGGAATTTACTCTTGACATCCTATTGCCTCCCAGTTGAGTTCCTGCTTTTTCACATCCTGACTAATACATGGTGCCCCAGAAAGGGAATTTATATTTGACATCCTATTGCCCCCCAGTTGAGTTCCTGTTTTTTCCTGAGTTTGTATTTTTCCTTCCCTGGCTTGCTGTATATATATTGAACCTGCTCAGTAAAGGCATTGGCATTCTCCCACAATGGATGACCCAAGTCTGAGTATTTCTTTAATCCCCCAGACCTACGCCTGAGCTCCGTACCACAGGCAGTGCCGGTGCTGTCAAGGAGCAGCAGCAACAACAACAGCAACAAAAAAAAAAAAAAAAAAAGAGAGAGAGAGAACACATTTCACCCAAGGAAGAAATTTCAATTATCTACTATTTTGGATAGCCCCAGTCTTGTATTTTGGTACTAATTCCCCTTTCCTGTGAAGGACTGCAGAGGAGGTGTGAGTCATTACACAGGTGATTTCTAGTGAACCTTCTGTCCATCTTAATTTGTAAAATAAAGGCTGGAGCCAGTGATTGGGCAGAGGAAGGGGAGGTGGAGAAATAAAGGCTGGGGAAGGAAGAGAGAGGGAAGAGGACACCTGGAGGATGACTGGAGGAAGACAATGGAGGAGGGAGCCAACAGAGACAACGATGACTAGGGAGAGAAGAGAGAGGATGACTGGGGAGAAGAGAGTAGAGAGAAGATGAGGGACGGAGGACAATGAAGGAGGATGACTGGGAAGCAGGAGGTAGAAGATAGTTAGTTTCCATGCAGTTTCCCTATTTCAGTTGCTCTTCACACAGTGGTTTGGGTTATTGGCTTGATGAATTGTTTTTTTCCTGTTTACAATAGGCATATACATATAATATAAAAATCATGCCCAGAAAAGAATTCATCTTGAAAAAGTCTTCTTACTTGAATTTAGCATTTATATGGAGGTGAAGTTGATAAGGTGAAGTTTATTTTCATGATACTAGTAGCTTCTTGTCTGTAGTCCTAAAGTTTGTATAATGGCTTCTCGTATGTGCAGCCTTCTACGGACATCAGTTAAGTGGGATTTTCGTGTTCAGAAACACTAGAATCCAGTGAGTGTAAACTTACATGTGAATCATTTATAACTCTACCCTGTATTCACTTTACCTTCATGTGCTGTTCCAAACATCTAAGGGAAATACACTTTAAAAAATATATATCTTTGAAAGTATAGAGAAGCTACATGAGCTTTGGAAACACTATTGCTCAATATCCACACATCAACTTCCACTGATTCAACATGGGCTAGAAATTTTCCAAGTAGACTTGGAACTGAATGTTTTTTTTTTTCATACTTTCCCAGAAGATATACAGAGAAGCCAGAAAGTTGATGATTTAGTCTTATCTTATTTTCAAAGCTTTCAAGTCATAAAATATTCTTATACCAAATACTTTATTAGGCTATTTGCAAAAGCTGCTTTTCTGTGCCCCAAGCACAAAGAATACACTAATAATTCACAATAAGATGGTTGGGAGTGGAGTTTGGATTCACTCTGATGGTGTGAAACCATAATTATGTGTGTTTGTCAGAAGAACTGCCATGGGGAATAAGCATATTCTGTACTGTAATATTTTGTAAAAGAGAATTTGAGATTGGTTCTGAGCAGTACACAGTGCTTGGAATTTTAATTGAAACTAGACTGTGAAGCCTCATGAAAACCAGATTAAATTAACAGGTTATCTAATTTTACCTTCCCTTTTTATTTTGAAGTTGGTGCCTGCAATTTCATCAAAAGAGACAATGGAATGACTGGAAGGTAGTCACAGGCATGGAGGTGAAAGAAAGATGCTTCTTTAGTAAACTATTTAGGTGTCCCAGATTTATACCTCTTGAAATCCTAGGTTCAGTGAGGAAGGTACACAGCATTTATTGTAGCAATACATTTTTCTTTCTCCACATGTAGTGAATTCTTGATAGCTCTAAGAGAAGGAATGAATCTTTTTGGAATGATGTGAATGAAACTCATTGTATTCTTGTGACTTTTTGCTAGAAGAGCCATTCAGATGTTAAGAGTTCTGTGGGATGTTCTGTAGGAATTTGGAAGATAATGCTTAGAACAGTACAGAAAATGGAGGCCTAGCTTGTGAAATTTCAGAGAGAAGATTAAAGACTCTTATTAGGGTCATTGCTATTTTGATTATGAAGAATTCTGTGGTTTTGCTTATTTGGGGCTAAAGAATCAGCTGTGATTAACAAGATAGCAGAGCTACTAAAGTGAAATATTTGCATTACTGGGACTATTGATGCTAGTTAGCTGGAACTAAGAAATTCACAGTGATTAAGAAGAGACCAGCATCACTGAGGTGAAATCTTCTGGGCAGTGTTTTCTGAGAGCACAGTGGCTGTGTTCCAGAGACAGTCACGATTGTACCTTGTGCTATGGCTGGACTCGGTAATGTCTAAGAGTCACCCAGGTGGTACTGGTTTTGAAGACATGAAGGGATCATGAAGAGCACCTGAGGCTCAGCACTGTGAGAGGTCGTGGAAGGCCATTGGTGAAGGTGCAGCCTCAGTTATTATTGATGGTCCAGGAATGAAGGGGTCATGAAAAGGAGTTGAGGCTTGGCACCATGAAGAGAGCATATGAGAGGCTATTGGAGAAGCCTAGTTACAGCGGAAGACCTCAGTGTACTGGAAATGTCAGCACCATGAGATGACCACCAAAAACAGCAGCAGCAGTGGAGTACAGGCAGCTGAAGCCTAGAAGAAAATGTGTGCTAGTAAGTACAGGTCTGGAAAAGTGACCCAAGCCCTTGGAGGAGCCCTGACGATTCTGAGTAGATCCCAGACTTTCAACAGTTGGAGTTCGATTTTGCTTTTGATTGTGACTGTGTCTTGATATTTTTCCCTCTTGAAGGAAGAAAGTATTTTAGTGGAGCCCACGGTTAACAGACTTTTAATTGTAAAAAGAATTTGAAGTTTAAAAGATATTGGATATTTAAAAAGGATTGAAATTTTAATATGTAAGAATTTGCAAAGACTGTGGGACTTTTAAAGTTATTTAGATCTTGAGGATGAATAAAAAAGTAATGGTTGAGGCTTAATTGTGATGTGTTTATGTGTCAAGTTGACAAGGGGTCAATTGTACTGGCTGGTTTTGTGTCAACTTGACACAAGCTGGAGTTATCACAAAGAAAGGAGCTTCATTTGAGGAAATGCCTCCATGAGATCCTGCTGTAAGACATTTTCTTGGTTGGTGATCAAGTGGGGAGGGACCATTGTGGGTGGTGCCATCCCTGGGCTGGTGGTCTTGGGTTCTATAAGAAAGCAAGCTGAGCAAGCCAGGGGAAGCAAGCCAGTAAATAGCATCCCTCCATGGCCTCTGCATCAGCTTGTGCTTCCTGACCTGCTTTAGTTCCAGTTCTGACTTCCTTTGGTGATGAACAGCAATGTGGAAGTGTAAACTGAATAAAACCTTTCCTCTCCAACTTGTTTCTTGGTCATGATGTTTGTGTGGAATAGGAACCATGACTAAGACAGAGGCCTCTGGCTTCTGCTACACTATGAATACTGGACCCTCACCAGAACTTCTCTGGGATATCCTGCTGTTGTCTTCTATCATGGAGACCCTGTAGATTTCACTTTGGAGGATTATCACCTTCATGTGCTCTAGACATTCATAGATTTTAAAATGACCAACTTAAAGCCCTGGAACTTGGCTTGGGTGGTAACTGAATTGGTTAGGGTAATATTGCTCCTGTACTCACACAAGAGAGAAAGAGAGCTCTCCAGCACTTCCCTAGCTACCACACCTAATACTTGACCAGTTCTCCTGCTCTCATGCCTGTGGTCTGGCTCAGCTGTACCCCATCCACCAGAATGAGCTCTATTGTGCTGACCAGGCAAGGTATGGCTGTTCTCCAGAGTGCTGTTCCCAGCAAAGATGGGGCCAGCTCTTCTGCTGCCACAGTTGGCAAGGGGCAAGTGGAGAAGTTGGGGAAGCATCGTTCTTCTCTGAAGCCACTACACTGCATGGCAGACAAGAGATGAACCTTCTCTCCCATGCTCACACTCTTGGGGCCAGCTCACTCATGCCCCTTACACCAGGGCCAGCTCTACTCTGCTGTTCAGGTAAGATGCATTCCAGCTCTCCTGTTTTCATGACCTGTGGGCCAGCTGTGCAGCCTGCCTCAGGTAGAGAACAGCAAGAGTGTTAGGGGAATATATATATATATATATACATATATATATATATTTTAAAAATTAAAATTTTAGGAATTTATTTGGAAGAAAGTCTTCTGCAGTCAATTAATATTCTCATTACTATTTTTTAATTTTTGAGAATTTAGATTAAGGTGTCCATTTTCTATTGATCTGTCTTAGTTCAGATTTCCATTCTGGTAAATAGACACCATGGCTAAGGCTACTCTTATGAAGGACAACATTTAATTGGGGCTAACTTACAGGTTCAGAAGTTCAGTCCATTATCAACAAGGTGGGAAGCAAGGCAGCATCCTGGCAGGCATGGTCCTGGAGATGGAGCTGAGAGTTCTATCTTCTGGAGGAAACAGGAGAAGACTGTCTCCCACATGGTTAGGAGGAGGGTCTCAAAGCCCACCCCTCAGTGACACACTTCCTACAGGAAGGCCACACCTCTGAATAGTGTCATTCCTTGGACTATACATATTCAAATCACTATATCATTTGTCTTAGTTTGAGTGTTATTGCTGTGAAGAGATACCATGACCATGACAACTCTTAAAAAGGAAAACATTTAATTGAGGCTATCTTATAGTTTCAGAGATTTAGTTCATTAACATTACGGTCCAAAGCATGGCAGCATGCAGGAAGACTTGGTGCTGGAAGAGCCAAGAGTTCCTCATCTTGATTCAAAGGCAAAAGGAGACGTAACTAGGTGTTATCTTGAGCATATGCAACCTCAAAGTCCACCTTCAGAGTGACATACTTATTCTAACAAGGTTACACCTACTGCAATAAGCCAACCCCCTGATAATATTACTCCCTGTGGGCCAAACATTCAAACATATGAATATATGGTAGCCATATATAGTCAGACCACCACATTTTACTCTCTGACCCTCAGAGTCTTGTAGTCACAAAATAGTACAAGAATGCATTCAGTTCAACTTTGAAAGTCACCTTGTGTAGCAGTGGGGAATGAGGAACTGAAGGTAGCCACCAGAAAGTCTCAAATATCAGGAAAGCAAGAGAATCCCAGGACCTAAAGGGGATGACATTAGCTGAAATACCCAAGAAAGGCAAGAGAAAACCTGTAGAAACCATATTCAGAGGTTGAGCATGGCTCCTGGTTGAGGGGCCCAGCCACCCTTCTCAAAATTTTAGCCCAGAATTGCTTCTGTCTAAAAGAAATGCAGGGACAAAGAGTGAAGCAGAGACTAAAGGAAAGGCCATCCAGAGACTGCCCCACCTGGGGATCATCCCATATGGAGACTCCAAACCCAGGCACTATTTCTGATGCCATGAGGTACTTGCTGGTAGAGTTGTCTCCTGAGAGGTTCTTCTAGAGCTGCTTCCAGCCAACCATCAGACTAAACAAGGGGACCCTAATGGAAGAGTTAAAGGAAGAACTAAAGGAGCTGAAGGGTTTTGCAACCACAGAAAGAATGACAATATTAACCAACCAGATCCCCCAGAGCTTCCAAGGACTAAACCACCAACTAAACAGTACCATGGAGAGATACTATTGATATATTTTAGAAATGTGAATATTTTTCTATTAACGAGAGGTTCTCTTCTAGATAAAAATCATTATGACATTTTTGTTGTGTGTACTTTACTCAAATATTTAATTATCTGAAAATATGGGAAGAAAAGAACTACAGCTGGGCTTTGGATATTAACATGCAGAGATATGTCCTCAAAGGTATGAAAAGAAATTCTCATGAATTCTTTCTACAAAGGGTAGGTTTTATAGTTGTTCATAACACAAATATTGGTAAATAATTGCTTTATATGACTACTGTAAATGTCATTGTTTGAATAAAATGCATATTTGTTTTTTATTGGCACTAATAAAATCATTTGTAAATCTTGCCTTCCCATGATAAAATGGCAAAAGTCAATAAACTTGAGTTTTACACTTGAGTGACTTCAAAAGCTTCAGCCTCTTTCCTAAATGATCCAAAGCAGATATTTCTAAATATCTGTTTTATTTGGCTGCCTCACCACATACAAAACATTCTTCCCATAAAATTAATGTATATTGAATATGCATCACTGCTAATATCATGTTCACATTACTTTGTCAGAATGTAAACCAGAAGATAATAGAGTTCTCTGCATTTCTCTGTCAGCTATTACTACCTTCAAAAAGCTATTGGTACAACTCTTACTATCTTAGTTGTTATCTTTATTTCTAAATTCTAAAAGAAAACATCATAAATATAGTAATCTGCTGTGACTTCTTTATTTGCATGATAAAAGTTTCCTTCAAAATTGATTGATATATACTATCATTTTGTGATTACAATAATTGTTATTATCATTATTATTTAACTAATGGTCACTATATACATAATTTGATTACAATGTTATTATAACATGAATAATGATGTGTGCAAACATACCATCTTAGTATTGATATGTTTAAATATAGATAGTAGGAATAAATATTTTTTAAACAAATATTTCGTTTTTTTAAACAAAATTAGTTTTTATTAATTAAAAGTCTTTTTAAAAATTTAACAGTTCTGTAAGGTAGCAGAAATATTCAAAATTATATTAGAACAGTTTAAGAGAATACTGTATGCATATATACATGTATTTTCCATAGTTCAATTTGAACATAAAATTATTTCACATTAAATGATTCATGTAACTCCATAGGGGGATATGGTGTTTGTAAATTTTGCCTGCATGCTATTCTATATATCCAATATATATTTTTTACATTTTAATATTAATATGTAAAATTTTAAATATATACCATCTTACTTTGTTGTTCATTATTTTTATTAATTCAATTACCTTGCACATAGAGCATCCAACAATTCTGTCCAAATCACTCAAAATAAAAATTATTGATGAGCACGTTGACTATAATCCAACCATATCTTTAAAATCAACCCATTTCTCTATCAAGAGAACAAGTCCAGCACCATCGTGTCATCTCATGTTTGTCAGTATGATGCAGTCATATTTGAATCCATTCTCTCCTCTTTATTTCATTATCTGACACTGTTGAACTGCTTCCCTTCCTCTGTTCTCTTCTTGCACTTTTCAAGCACTTCCATGAAATGCCTTCCCTTTCTTCATAGTATATACACTTGGATTTATTTTTCTAAACACTGATTTAAGTAAAACCTAAAATACTGTGCTAACTATAAATTCTCTCCTCTTTGTTTCATATTCCACTTTACATTGCAGAACACTGCAAAACACACTTACTTACTCATTTTTTCATCTCTCTACAGTACAAAGGATTTGGATAGCCCCATACTACCGATTATGTAAAGGGACCAATCACCCTTCAGTTCCCCACTCTTAAAACTAGACAGTTCATGCAAACACAAGTTAAACAGATAAACATTGACATTGAATGACATCACAGAATCAAATGAACCTCACATACATTTACAGAATATTGGACTTCCAAAGAGTACACACTTTTCTTAGTGGCTCATGCTACTCTCTCCAAAATTGACCACATGGTAGGAAATAAAGTCTCAAAAATACTTGAAAACTGAAATGATAGTGTCTTAAGATGTTGAAGTAAAACTGGATGTCAACAGCAATAGCAAACACAGAGATTAAACCAACACATACATGCTAATGCATAAAAATTGGATCAAGAAGAAATAAAGAAATAATTGTTAAAAAAAGTACTAGAGCTGAATGCAAAGTAAACACAACCTATTACAGTAATTGAGGAAATCCTAAAAGGAGATTTCACAGCATCAATGACTATATCACGCTTGAGGGATCTCAATTTCATAACCCCTTCTATTTCTATAAGTACACATGCTCTGCACCATGAATCTTTGCTTAGATATTTTATATATATCTGTAATTTCTACCATTGAAATCACTTATAAACCCCATTTTTAGCTATTAATTTATTCCACTGTTTGATTTACAAGATTTTCTGATACCTATGTTTCTCCTTTTCTTGAAGCCATCAATCACATTTTTACTTGGGACCTTGGTGGGGTACTCATATAAAGCTCCCCGTATTTAACTCATATTATTCAGATTATTGTTCACTGTCACCATCAAGAATTCCTTTGTCCTCATTTTTCTCCCCAATATTTTCAATTCTACCACATCATATCTGAGTAAGATTTCATATTTCTCTTCACTAGAACTGTGAATATATAACACTGCAAAATTTATTATTTGCTACATCGTATTATGATTTCCTCACCTAAAATATAAATTATGAAGGGTAAAAGGTTAAGGTTAGTGTGCTCTTGTTTCATATAAAAATTTAATGAAGTAGCTGTTGTTGTATACTTGAAGTCTTTCATAGATATAGATCAAATGTGTATTGTGGATGTAGAATGTGAGGTTGATATAAATTATAAAGTATATCTCATGAATAACCACCAATCCCAGAAACTTGGTATCAGAAGAAACACATATATTTTATTCACATGTTTATTTTGACTCTTCAAAGTTCTAAGTGATGAGCATGGTTGACAGATTTATCTTTTCTACAGGCACTTCCTCTAATGTTAAAAATGAAATGTGCTGCTAGGTGTGAATTTCCTGTAACTGTTCTCCTAGGACGTTGGTGTCTTATTAAAGTCTCTTCAAATGGCATTTGGCTATTGATCTTTGCTATATAGCTTGTGGGTGTTATATACTATAATAATTTATCTATTCAACTATACAAAGTAAAATAACAGTGATTCAAATGTTTGACTTTCTAATTAGTGGCTCTGCAGTTCTCTCTGTCTTGGATGGATTGCATTTATCTGTGGCAGCTATATTTTCTCTGTCTCAGTCGATGTTCTATGTGATAGTAATAGAAATAGGAGAATTATGTGTTGACTTGACATAGGTCACAGCAGCAGTGAGGTAATTTATTTTATATTTAAATTATGTTCAGTTATATATCATTATTTCCAAACATCCTAGTTTGTGAAAAACCTCCAAGGACATTATTGCAAAACTATAAAGTCACATCTGAATGTACTAAATAAAAAAAAATCCCAATAGTGGTCAGCAATAATGTAACATGAAGGAAGAGAAATGACAGAAATACAGTATTTCAGCCACTTTTGGCATCAGATTCAGTAAGCACTATGTTTTAGTTTACTAGGCAAAAGAATGTTTACTCAAGAATAAAATAATATTTATACCTTTGAAGTATTGCAAAACAAAATGACAGACAAGATGAATTCATGCAAATATACATATATGCATACACATGTATATTCTTATATATTGAACATAAGGAAAGTCCATATACATAAGAAAATGAATATATCTCTATAGATGTTAAAATGGTCGAATGATAGAATTGTTTTAGAGTTGAACTTCACTCATGTGCAATTTCACTGTAAGCAAACATCCTATCTTCTTCCATATTTCAGATCATTTTAAAGAACTTAAAACAGTGATCTTATAGATTCTGAGTTCAACTGAGACAGGATTCAGAACTTACATGTCTGCTTTTCACAGATTGTTGATCTGTTTCAAGCATGTATAAAAATCATGTGACGCTCCATGAAATCTTCATGTAAGTCAGAAAAATATTTCTTTTATGGTAAGTAAGTTTTGTATTAAGTAAACAGTACTGACTGCTCATAAGATTGAGGAGTATATAGAACACTCTCCATGTTGTATCACACTCGGGTTACCATGTGTAAACAAATGAAACTCATATCACTGTTTGGCCTATAACTAAACCTACCTACCTGGCTGTCTCATATTACTCATGTGTCTTGCCTTTGTTCTCTTCTCTTAGCTGTATGAGTAGAAGTTGATCTTACTTACCAGACCTACAGGGATGTTGCTCCCATTTCTTCTTACAGTACACTTTTATGAACTCGTTTTTAAATCAGTGCTAGGTAGCTGGGGGCTACATACTCATCTAATTCTGTTTGTTTGTCTTGTTTTCCACTGAAATTTACACATCATTTTGTGCAGAAAACATATGAATTCCTATGTGGTCCATGGTTATACTTATTCTAAAAAAGTAGAAATAAACAATCATAACAAAAACAGTACGGAGATCAAGACTAGAATACCCAGCTGTGGAATGTTTGTAAAAATGTCCTTGGAGGTTTCTCACATACTAGGAAGTTTGGAAATAACTATACATACACATTGAGTCTGTCCATCAGTAAAGCATTTAGATAATAATTTCCTGAATGATACTATACAATTTTTAACAAGACTTATTGATCAGTTGTTGTCAAGGTTATTTTCCAATGTACTTCATGATCCTCCAGGGTAAGTATATTTATTTCCTGAAAACAGTATCATTTTCTCCAAATTATCCCTCCACATAGCCGTCATGGAATAGGGCAAAATGTAAAATATGTATTTTAAACAATAGATGCTTTCATGATTAAGCCCTCAGAGTATAATAAAGTCATATCTTAAACGCATGTCAAATGCTATATAAGTTAAGGAGTATCTAATGAATACTTATTATCTTCATCCAGGAATAGCTGTTAGTACCTTTAGAGATGGTGACTGCCTCACTCATTATGTCTCTCCCAACACTAATCCATGATGATTGGTTTTAGTTTTGTCTCTATAGATTTTTACTTTGCTCTGTTCTGAACTAGAAGAACTATATAATTTTAATACTATATTTATGAAAACGTGACCATGCCTCTTCATACAGTGTAGTGTGTGATATTTCCTAGGGAGTATGAACAGACAGCAATTCACCCAACTTTTAGCAACAAAGATACATCAAATAAATTACTTTACACAAGTATATCTTATTGCACAATGAAGATTATTGACCTCTATTTTTGGGAGCACAGAAAATGGATTATTTACAGAACATGAAGCATTCATAGATAGTCATCTCTTCTTAGCTCCCTAAAGAGCCTATAACTAGAAAATTTCTTTCACCAGAACTGTTACTAATTTTATAAGTTTGAAAAGAGACCTTTCAAATCTTCTATCTTTCACGGTCTTCCTGAGCCTTTTAAGTTCTATTGAATTCTGAGTCTCATAAGCTTTATTTCATCATTAAGGGCATTCAGTTTGGATGAAAGTTACACATGTAACTTTGCAATTATTATAGTCTTCTAGTCTTCTAGTTCATCTTCTCGGATGTCCCATGAACCTAGGAGGAAGAAATGTTACTATTATTCACTTCTCATATGCAATTTACACTATCACAATAGCCTCATGGTTTCTGGGGTTTCAAGGACCTCCCTTGGCAAATACTCATGTGATACATATGTCTAACTATCTTCTTTTTGAGTCTGAGCATTACACTACTACATGAGAACAGTCTCATATTCTCAAAAACTTACCAGCCTAAAGACGTTAAAGTAATCACCAATCATGATGAAGAAGTGTTCTGCCATAAATTAATATGAAAGTAGCAGTAACCCATGAGGACAAACACAATGTTCCAGAATTTAATTTGACAGTATGTCACATCCATCATACTAAACAACTTGGGCTCCTTCAGTAGTGCCTGTGATATCTGAATAACAGGTATTATCTCTGGTATACCATGCTACAGCTGATTACACTTCTCTGGAATTGCCCTTAAATCCAATCGCAAAGCAGTTGGTTATACACATTACAGTGCTAATGTTGCACCAACAGGGATACTGTTTGGCATGTGTGTACTTAGCACATAACACCCACAGCTAAATATAACTATTAGTGATGATCCTCACCCAGCAGTGTGTATAGTGTTTTTAGGTACTGCGAAATACAGCTAGCCAAATGTAAGCAGCCTGGACAGTTGGGATACTACTTTACCATGTGCTACAAATAAGCGTGTAATATCTTCAGTTTCATCATTCATTTCTCATATGCAAAGAATGTTGTAGTAATAATCTCATGGTATCTTGATCATCAGGATCTCTCTAGGCAACAACAAAGAGGTAGCCTCTTTTTACTTATTACTGTAAATTTCATTCATCACCATTGTCTTTGCTGTTCTAGGTAACACACTCAACAGTTAACATTATATAAAATCTCTAAATAGCTAACACCACCCCTTCTGAGTAAGCACCAATTGGTCTTAAATGGCTGATATTAAATACAATATAAATACAATATAAAGATACTAAAAACATTGTTAGTAAGATCTAATACAAAATGAAAAAAGTCCACCAATTATGCCTGTTTTTCATTGAAAAGGAGAATGCTGGGTCGAATGATAAGGATGGGAAACACTGGTATATATTTAGCTCTTCAAAACCCTAGTCAATTTTATTTTCTTTCTTCTGGGGTGTTGCTGCAGAACAGAGACAACCATGTGGCCCAACTCCTGATGACCCATGATTGGCCAGAATCATGTTCTAAAGGAGAATGACATCTATAGGATCATGTGTGTGATGATAAAGTTTGTTCCCAGTCAATGGAACTCTTTGGGAAAGTTTAGTAGGTGTGAGCTTGATAGAGGATGTGTGGCCTTGTATGCCACTGGTGATAGACTCTGAGGTTTCAGTAGCCCATGCCAGATCCAGCATCTCCCTCTCTCTCTCTCTCTCTCTCTCTCTCTCTCTCTCTCTCTCTCTCTC